>NC_090364.1:13451235-13536235 GCF_035084215.1 Heptranchias perlo | reverse complement strand
CTCTGTCCTTTGTGTCTATCTCTCTCACTCTCTCTCTCTGTCCTTTGTGTGTGTGTCTCTCTCTCTGTCCTTTGTGTGTGTGTCTCTCTCTCTCTCTCTGTCCCTTGTGTGTGTGTCTCTCTCTCTGTCCTTTGTGTGTGTCTCTCTCTCTGTCCTTTGTGTGTGTGTGTGTCTCTGTCTGTCCTTTGTGTGTGTGTCTCTCTCTGTCCTTTGTGTGTGTGTGTCTCTCTCTCTGTCCTTCGGGTGTGTGTGTGTCTCTCTCTGTCCTGTGTGTGTGTGTGTCTCTCTGTCCTTTGTGTGTGTGTCTCTCTGTCCTTTGTGTGTGTGTCTCTCTCTCTGTCCTTTGTGTGTGTGTGTCTCTCTCTGTCCCTTGTGTCTAGCTCTCTCTCTCTCTCTCCTTGTGTCTATCTCTCTCTCTCTCTCCTTGTGTCTATCTCTCTCTCTGTCCTTTGTGTCTATCTCTCTCACTCTCTCTCTCTGTCCTTTGTGTGTGTCTCTCTCTCTCTGTCCTTTGTGTGTGTGTGTGTGTGTGTGTGTGTGTCTCTCTCTCTGTCCCTTGTGTGTGTGTCTCTCTCTCTGTCCTTTGTGTGTGTCTCTCTCTCTGTCCTTTGTGTGTGTGTGTGTCTCTGTCTGTCCTTTGTGTGTGTGTCTCTCTCCGTCCTTTGTGTGTGTGTGTGTCTCCCTCTCTCTGTCCTTTGTGTGTGTCTCTCTCTCTCTGTCCTTTGTGAGTGTGTGTGTGTCTCTCTCTCTGTCCTTTGTGTGTGGGTCTCTCTCTCTGTCCTTTGTGTGTGTGTGTCTCTCTCTGTCCTTTGTCTTTCTCGCTCTCTCTCTCTCTCACTCTCTTTGTCCATTGTGTCTATCTCTCTCTCTGTCTTTTGTGTGTGTGTGTCTCTCTCTCTCTGTCCTTTGTGTGTGTGTCTCTCTCTCTGTCCTTTCTCTCTCTCTCTGTCCTTTGTGTGTGTGTCTCTCTCTCTCTGTACTTTGTGTGTCTCTCGCCCTCTGTCTCTCTCTCTGTCCTTTGTCTGTTTCTCTCTCTCTCTACCCTTTGTGTGTGTGTCTCTCTCTCTGTCCTTTGTCTCTCTCTATCTCTCTGTCTCTGTCCTTTGTGTGTGTGTGTCTCTCTCTCTCTGTCCTTTGTGTGTGTGTCTCTCTCTCTGTCCTTTGTGTCTATCTCTCTATTGCTGTCCTTTGTGTGTGTGTGTCTCTCTCTGTCCATTGTGTCTCGCTCTCTCTCTCTCTCCTTGTGTCTATCTCTCTCTCTCTCTCTCCTTGTGTCTATCTCTCTCTCTCTCTCTCCTTGTGTCTATCTCTCTCTCTGTCCTTTGTGTCAATCTCTCTCACTCTCTCTCTCTGTCCTTTGTGTGTGTGTCTCTCTCTCTCTCCTTTGTGTCTATCTCTCTCTCTCTGTCCTTTGTGTGTGTGTGTGTCTCTCTCTATGTCCTTTGTGTGTGTGTGTGTGTGTGTGTGTGTCTCTCTCTGTCCTTCGGGTGTGTGTGTCTCTCTCTGTCCTTTGTGTGTGTGTGTCTCTCTCTCTCTGTCCTTTGTGTGTGTGTCTCTCTCTGTCCTTTGTGTGTGTGTCTCTCTCTCTGTCCTGTGTGTGTGTGTGTCTCTCTCTCTGTCCTGTGTTTGTGTGTGTCTCTCTGTCCTTTGTGTGTGTGTCTCTCTCTCTGTCCTTTGTGTGTGTGTGTCTCTCTCTGTCCCTTGTGTCTAGCTCTCTCTCTCTCTCTCCTTGTGTCTATCTCTCTCTCTCTCTCCTTGTGTCTATCTCTCTCTCTGTCCTTTGTGTCTATCTCTCTCACTCTCTCTCTCTGTCCTTTGTGTGTGTGTCTCTCTCTCTGTCCTTTGTGTGTGTGTGTGTGTCTCTCTCTCTGTCCCTTGTGTGTGTGTCTCTCTCTCTGTCCTTTGTGTGTGTGTCTCTCTCTGTCCTTTGTGTGTGTGTGTGTCTCTGTCTGTCCTTTGTGTGTGTGTCTCTCTCTGTCCTTTGTGTGTGTCTCTCTCTCCTCCTTCGGGTGTGTGTGTGTCTCTCTCTGTCCTTTGTGTGTGTGTGTCTCTCTGTCCTTTGTGTGTGTGTCTCTCTCTGTCCTTTGTGTGTGTGTGTCTCTCTCTGTCCTTTGTGTGTGTGTGTCTCTCTCTGTCCTTTGTGTGTGTGTGTCTCTCTCTGTCCTTTGTGTGTGTGTGTCTCTCTCTGTCCTTTGTGTGTGTGTGTCTCTCTCTGTCCTTTGTGTGTGTGTCTCTCTCTCTGTCCTTTGTGTGTGTGTGTGTCTCTCTGTCCTTTGTGTGTGTGTGTCTCTCTCTGTCCTTTGTGTGTGTGTGTCTCTCTCTGTCCTTTGTGTGTGTGTCTCTCTCTCTGTCCTGTGTGTGTGTGTCTCTCTGTCCTTTGTGTGTGTGTGTCTCTCTCTGTCCCTTGTGTCTAGCTCTCTCTCTCTCTCTCCTTGTGTCTATCTCTCTCTCTGTCCTTTGTGTCTATCTCTCTCACTCTCTCTCTCTGTCCTTTGTGTGTGTGTCTCTCTCTCTGTCCTTTGTGTGTGTGTCTCTCTCTCTGTCCCTTGTGTGTGTCTCTCTCTCTCTGTCCCTTGTGTGTGTGTCTCTCTCTCTGTCCTTTGTGTGTGTCTCTCTCTCTGTCCTTTGTGTGTGTGTGTGTCTCTGTCTGTCCTTTGTGTGTGTGTCTCTCTCTCTGTCCTTTGTGTGTGTGTGTGTCTCCCTCTCTCTGTCCTTTGTGTGTGTGTCTCTCTCTCTGTCCTTTGTGTGTGTGTGTGTCTCCCTCTCTCTGTCCTTTGTGTGTGTGTCTCCCTCTCTCTGTCCTTTGTGAGTGTGTGTGTGTCTCTCTCTCTGTCCTTTGTGTGTGGGTCTCTCTCTCTGTCCTGTGTGTGTGTGTGTCTCTCTCTGCCCTTTGTGTGTGTCTCTCTCTGTCCTTTGTGTGTGTGTCTCTCTCTGCCCTTTGTGTGTGTGTCTCTCTCTCCTTCTGTCCTTTGTGTGTGTGTCTCTCTCTCTCTGTACTTTGTGTGTCTTTCTCTCTCTCTGTCTTTTGTGTCTATCTCTCTCTCTCTCTGTCCATTGTGTGTCTCTCGCCCTCTGTCTCTCTCTCTGTCCTTTGTCTGTTTCTCTCTCTCTCTCTCTACCCTTTGTGTGTGTGTCTCTCTCTCTGTCCTTAGTCTCTCTCTATCTCTCTGTCTCTGTCCTTTGTGTGTGTGTGTCTCTCTCTCTCTGTCCTTTGTGTGTGTGTCTCTCTCTCTGTCCTTTGTGTCTATCTCTCTATTGCTGTCCTTTGTGTGTGTGTGTCTCTCTCTGTCCATTGTGTCTAGCTCTCTCTCTCTCTCCTTGTGTCTATCTCTCTCTCTCTCTCTCCTTGTGTCTATCTCTCTCTCTCTCTCTCCTTGTGTCTCTCTCTCTCTCTCCTTGTGTCTATCTCTCTCTCTGTCCTTTGTGTCTATCTCTCTCACTCTCTCTCTCTGTCCTTTGTGTGTGTGTCTCTCTCTCTGTCCTTTGTGTCTATCTCTCTCTCTCTGTCCTTTGTGTGTGTGTGTCTCTCTCTCTATGTCCTTTGTGTGTGTGTGTGTGTGTGTGTGTGTCTCTCTCTCTGTCCTTTGTGTGTGTGTGTCTCTCTCTCTGTCCTGTGTGTGTGTGTCTCTCTCTGTCCTTTGTGTGTGTGTCTCTCTCTCTGTCCTTTGTGTGTGTGTGTCTCTCTCTGTCCCTTGTGTCTAGCTCTCTCTCTCTCTCTCCTTGTGTCTATCTCTCTCTCTCTCTCCTTGTGTCTATCTCTCTCTCTGTCCTTTGTGTCTATCTCTCTCACTCTCTCTGTCCTTTGTGTGTGTGTCTCTCTCTCTGTCCTTTGTGTGTGTGTGTGTCTCTCTCTCTCTGTCCCTTGTGTGTGTGTGTCTCTCTCTGTCCTTTGTGTGTGTGTGTGTCTCTGTCTGTCCTTTGTGTGTGTGTCTCTCTCTGTCCTTTGTGTGTGTCTCTCTCTCTGTCCTTCGGGTGTGTGTGTGTCTCTCTCTGTCCTGTGTGTGTGTCTCTCTGTCCTTTGTGTGTGTGTCTCTCTCTGTCCTTTGTGTGTGTGTGTCTCTCTCTGTCCTTTGTGTGTGTGTGTCTCTCTCTGTCCTTTGTGTGTGTGTGTCTCTCTCTGTCCTTTGTGTGTGTGTGTCTCTCTCTGTCCTTTGTGTGTGTGTGTCTCTCTCTGTCCTTTGTGTGTGTGTGTCTCTCTCTGTCCTTTGTGTGTGTGTCTCTCTCTCTGTCCTGTGTGTGTGTGTGTCTCTCTGTCCTTTGTGTGTGTGTCTCTCTCTCTGTCCTTTGTGTGTGTGTGTCTCTCTCTGTCCCTTGTGTCTAGCTCTCTCTCTCTCTCTCCTTGTGTCTATCTCTCTCTCTGTCCTTTGTGTCTATCTCTCTCACTCTCTCTCTCTGTCCTTTGTGTGTGTGTCTCTCTCTCTGTCCTTTGTGTGTGTGTGTGTGTGTGTGTCTCTCTCTCTGTCCCTTGTGTGTGTGTCTCTCTCTCTGTCCTTTGTGTGTGTCTCTCTCTCTGTCCTTTGTGTGTGTCTCTCTCTCTGTCCTTTGTGTGTGTGTGTGTCTCTGTCTGTCCTTTGTGTGTGTGTCTCTCTCTCTGTCCTTTGTGTGTGTGTGTGTCTCCCTCTCTCTGTCCTTTGTGTGTGTGTCTCTCTCTCTGTCCTTTGTGTGTGTGTGTGTCTCCCTCTCTCTGTCCTTTGTGTGTGTGTCTCCCTCTCTCTGTCCTTTGTGAGTGTGTGTGTGTCTCTCTCTCTGTCCTTTGTGTGTGGGTCTCTCTCTCTGTCCTTTGTGTGTGTGTGTCTCTCTCTCTCTCTCTCTGTCCCTTGTGTGTGTGTCTCTCTCTGTCCTTTGTCTTTCTCGCTCTCTCTCTCTCTCACTCTCTTTGTCCATTGTGTCTATCTCTCACTCTGTCTCTTGTGTGTGTGTGTCTCTCTCTCTGTTCTTTGTGTGTGTGTCTCTCTCTCTGTCCTTTCTCTCTCTCTCTGTCCTTTGTGTGTGTGTCTCTCTCTCTCTCTGTACTTTGTGTGTCTTTCTCACTCTCTGTCTTTTGTGTCTATCTCTCTCTCTCTCTGTCCATTGTGTGTCTCTCGCCCTCTGTCTCTCTCTCTGTCCTTTGTCTGTTTCTCTCTCTCTCTCTACCCTTTGTGTGTGTGTCTCTCTCTCTGTCCTTTGTCTCTCTCTATCTCTCTCTCTCTGTCCTTTGTGTGTGTGTCTCTCTCTCTGTCCATTGTGTCTAGCTCTCTCTCTCTCTCTCCTTGTGTCTATCTCTCTCTCTCTCCTTGTGTCTATCTCTCTCTCTCTCTCTCCTTGTGTCTATCTCTCTCTCTGTCCTTTGTGTCTATCTCTCTCACTCTCTCTCTCTGTCCTTTGTGTGTGTGTGTCTCTCTCTGTCCTTTGTGTCTATCTCTCTATCGCTGTCCTTTGTGTGTGTGTGTGTGTGTCTGTCTCTCTCTCTCTGTCCTTTGTGTGTGTGTCTCTCTCTCTATGTCCTTTGTGTGTGTGTGTGTGTGTGTGTCTCTCTCTGTCCTTCGGGTGTGTGTGTCTCTCTCTGTCCTTCGGGTGTGTGTGTCTCTCTCTGTCCTTTGTGTGTGTGTCTCTCTCTCTCTGTCCTTTGTGTGTGTCTCTCTCTCTGTCCTTTGTGTGTGTCTCTCTCTCTGTCCTTTGTGTGTGTGTCTCTCTCTCTGTCCTTTGTGTGTGTGTGTCTCTCTCTCTGTCCTTTGTGTGTGTGTCTCTCTCTCTCTGTCCTTTGTGTGTGTGTGTGTGCCTCTCTCTGTCCTTTGTGTGTGTGTCTCTCTCTGTCCTTTGTGTGTGTGTGTCTCTCTCTCTGTCCTGTGTGTGTGTGTATGTGTGTCTCTCTCTCTCTCTCTGCCCTTTGTGTGTGTGTCTCTCTCTCTGTCCTTTGTGTGTGTCTCTCTCTCTCTGTCCTTTGTGTGTGTGTGTCTCTCTCTCTGTCCTGTGTGTGTGTGTGTCTCTCTCTGCCCTTTGTGTGTGTCTCTCTCTGTCCTTTGTGTGTGTGTCTCTCTCTGCCCTTTGTGTGTGTGTCTCTCTCTCCTTCTGTCCTTTGTGTGTGTGTGTCTCTCTCTCTGCCCTTTGTGTGTGTCTCTCTCTGTCCTTTGTGTGTGTGTCTCCCTCTCTGTCCTTTGTGTGTGTGTCTCTCTCTCCTTCTGTCCTTTGTGTGTGTGTGTCTCTCTCTGTCCTTTGTGTGTGTGTGTGTCTCTCTCTCTCCTTTGTGTGTGTGTCTCTCTCTCTCTGTCCTTTGTGTCTATCTCTCTCTCGCTCTCTCTGTCCATTGTGTCTATCTCTCTCCCTCTGTGCTTTGTTTCTATCTTGCTCTCTGTCTGTTCTTTGTCTATCTCTCCCCCTCTCTCTGTCCTTTGTGTGTCTCTCTCTCTCTGTCCTTTGTGTGTGTGTGTGTGTGTGTGTCTCTCCCTCTCTGTCCTTTGTGTGTCTCTCTCTGTCCTTTGTGTGTGTGTGTGTGTGTGTGTCTCTCTCCCTCTCTGTCCTTTGTGTGTGTCTCTCTCTGTCCTTTGTGTGTCTCTCTCTCTTTCTCTCTGTCCTTTGTTTCTGTCTTGCTCTCTCTCTCTGTCCTTGTGTCTATCTCTCTCTCTCTCTCTCCTTTGTGTCTATCTCTCTCTCTCTGTCCTCTCTGTATAAAAAATGGATTAAAAAAAAAATTCTCTTTGTACACTTTTATTTATTAGTTATAAAAATACCAGACATTGGGATAAAAAGGCTGTTTTGATGATTCTTTACTGTCAGTCAACCAGGTAATGAAGAATCTGTTCACGTTCCCATCGGCCGTGGGAGGGCGGGGCAATGCGAGGATGGACATGTCGGGCGAGTGTGGGGGGGCGGGGCGAACACACGAACAAAGAGCAGGAGTAGGCCATTCGGCCCCTCGAGCCTGCTCTGCCATTTGATAAGATCATGGCTGATCTGATTGTGACCTCAACCCTACTTTCCCATCTACCTACTATAGCCTTTGACTCCCTTGTTAATCAGGAATCTATCTAACTCAGCCTTAAAAGTATTCAATGACCCTGCCTCCACCGCTCTCTGGGGAAGGGAGTTCCACAGACTCATGTCCCTCTGAGAGAAAAAATTTCTCCTCATCTCCGTCTTAAATGGGAGACCTCTTATTTTTAAACTGTGGTCCCTAGTTCTAGTCTCTCCCACAAGGGGAAACATCCTCTCAGCATCTACCCCTTCAATCCCCTCAGGAAAACCTTCACCACACGGACTGCAGCGGTTCAAGAAGGCGGCTCATCATCGCCTTCTCAAGGGCAATTAGGGATGGGCAATAAATGCCGGCCTCGCCCACATCCCATCAACGAATAAAAAAATAGGATTTTATATGTTTCAATAAGGGCAGTTGGAGGTGAGAGGTCATGTGATGAAACCTCCAGGAATACGTCCAACCGGAGTTGGCAACCCCTAACATCACTGGATTTGAGTGTATCTGGGTCAAGGCAGAACCGTTTATGTTCAAACCCCGCCCTCCAGAAGAAACTTGTCCCTGATTGTGTCAGAGCTGGTGGAGTCATGGAGTGCTGCTAGGGGACTAACCTCCAATTTGTCCCCATCTGGATGGCAGGTGGCCTCAGATGGAATGAGCATCTAGGCCCTTTATTAAAGACATGTGGAGCTCCCCCTCATAGTTCAGTTGGATAAGTGTGCTGCTCTGTGCAGAAGTGAGCCATTGCAGACCGGGAGTGAGCCATTGCAGACCGGGAGTGAGCCATTGCAGACCGGCAGTGAGCCATTGCAGACCGGGAGTGAACCATTGCAGACCGGCAGTGAGCCATTGCAGACCGGCAGTGAGCCATTGCAGACCGGGAGTGAGCCATTGCAGACTGGGAGTGAGCCAGGTTCAGTTCCTGTCTGAGCCAAGTCACTTAGGCAGGGAGGAAAATAGCATCCAGGATTCCTGCTCCTAAAGGATGTTGAGTGAGAGCAGGTTTGGACTTGTCCGTGATCCTGCCCGTCACTCTCAGGTGTCTCACACATGATGAATGACCATTTGAGCAAGGTACGAGATGGTGACTGGTACGTGTTGATCTGCAGCTTAACATGAGTCTGCACTTTGGGACATGAGTGATGGGCAGGGTTGCCAACCCTCCAGGATTGTCCTGGAGTCTCCAGGAATTAAAAACTAATCTCCTGGGCACTGCTGCGAGCAACATTTAAGGAGAAAAATATCATTAGGGCATTAAAAAAATTGTGTGCTTTGTTTGTTTTCTTTTAACACCTTTATTTATCAGTCATAAAAATATTGGAGATGAGAAAAAAGGCTGTTTGACCGGGTGGGGCTATTAGAGGTGGGAGGTCATGTGATGAAACCTCCAGGAATAAGTCCAACCAGAGTTGGCAACCCTAGTGACGGGAGAAAAGGAGAGTGTAATACAGTGACTGAATTGGTCCTCTCACCTCTGGGAAATGAGTTTCAACCGAGCTCAGACCAAGGGATGAAAGTCACTTTGCTTTGTAGGTGGCGACATGTGTTTGAGTACGTCCCAGCCCGCTGGGCACATGCCCATCGCACAAATTGTCAGTCTGACTCGAGGGGCATTTACCTTTTGGTGGGTTCCTGGTCTCGGCAGATCGACCGACCGACCGACGTGTACCGCTTTCCGTCGTGGATGCACTGAACCGGTTCTGGCCTTTGTGCAGGCTCTGAAAATCAAAACCCGCTGCTCCGGGCTTGCCCAGTGTTGGCACCGAGGCCACGCTGTGCCAGCGTCGGGCCCACGCTGTGCCAGCGTCGGGCCCATGCTGTGCCAACGTCAGGCCCACGCTGTGCCAACATCAGGCCCACGCTGTGCCAATGTCGGGCCCACGCTGTGCCAATGTCGGGCCCACGCTGTGCCAATGTCGGGCCCACGCTGTGCCAACATCAGGCCCACGCTGTGCCAATGTCGGGCCCACGCTGTGCCAATGTTGAGCCCACGCTGTGCCAACGTCGAGCCCACGCTGTGCCAGTGTGAGGGAATCTGGGGTTGAGCTGGTTTGGTGCCTCGCTGTGTTTTTACATCATGACGTTGCCACGCGGCAGATTGGGGCAAATGGATCTCCACCACATTTGCCAGTGCCGGTAACGGTGTAAGACTTGCACACCGGGAGCCAAAAGCATTGGCAAGAGTGTCAGAGAGACCACAGGGAGAACGGGATTGGGAAGGTGAATAAGGATTTGGGCAATTGGTGGACATGGCACTCGAGCACCTCCTGGTGGCCAGTTACGGGACAGCCGTAGCAGAGAGCCGGGAACCACTTGCCTCTTGAGTATGAATGTTATGTGATTGGGTGGAGAGGAAATTGGATTCTAACATTGGCCCCTCTCGTTCTTTCACAGACAGGAATCCTCACAAGGCACCATGTCATCGGACCCGAGAGAGAATTCGCCCACACAGCCACTCCCCTCACCCCGATCTCCGGGGTCCCCGCCCTTGTTATTCTTTCGCGACAGCATCAAAACTTGGGAGCGGAGCAACTCTCTCCTCCTGGGGGATTTGCCCAGCCCGCTCCCCACCAAACGTACCCGCACCTACTCTGCGTAAGTACCACCCCCTCCCCGAGCACTGCCACTTTGGGGCTTTGTTAGAGATCGGTATAACTCCCTTACTTTGCCATCTGATCAATAATTTTGCTCTTGTTCCATAAAATTGCTATCTCACCAACTGAAACCCTTAATTATAAGTCTGTCACTGATTCTGAACCAGTCAATCTCCTGATTCTGCAGAGACCCCAAATTAAAAAGATGATGTATGCCCAGATGTTTTCTTTTTGCAGAAACTTAGGAACCAGTTTGCAATGGCAGGTCTTTAATTCCCTCGTTACTCGGGCGGTTACTTCATGCTGAAACTGGCCATTGGTGTCAGGTCAACCTCAGGTCAAAACCTCAATGATCACGACTTTGAAAATTGAATCATACTCCCCTCCTTAACCAAGGCCGAAGGCTAACATTATTGCGATATAAAGGAAAATCAATATAGCATTAGTATAACATTAGCAGACTTCAGGGCAGTCTGATTAACCCTTTCCTTACAGTTAGGCAAGGAGAGAGGAGATATGGCCCTTATTTAACTCTCCTCTCAGTGTTTGTATTAACAGCCCCGATTGTTGTGTGGTGCCTCGTGCATGGTGCACCGACGGGCCTGTTGTGTTGTTGCGGTTTCTGTACCCCCTCTAATCTTCTCTCTGTCTCTTTCCCCCCCTTGCCCAGAAGGTGCTGAGTCACCATGAGGTCCAGGCCCACAGTCCCTCACACAAGTACAATCCTTTGGAGTGAAAATTAGCCTGACTCCGCTCTGCGCGAGCAGCGTGCACCTGAGCCAAGGCCTGAAATTGGGCCTCCGGCCTCATCTTAATATTCCGGGTGAGCCTGTCGTGCTACTACAGAAGGCTCCGTCCTTCAGGAGGATTGAATTCCAGGCCACTTACCCCGCCGGCAGTAACTCCTACTCCTCCTGGGCCCACCTTTAAATTTATTATTCGTTTTAACTTCCCTTTTTGGTGGCGGCCGCTTGTTAGGCCTCAAGCACGCCAACAAAGCCTTAGCGGAGCAGGCCCGGCCCAGGCTCTGCCCAATTTCCCTCAGGAGTCCTGAATTGACATTAGGCCCCCCCCTCGCTAGCACAGGCAAGTGGCCCAGCGCCTGTTTCAGGCCACCGCCCCAGACGCCTGAAAATTGGCCAGGGCCAATCTAGCACTGGACGTTTTTCAGGCATCCTTGGCCCTGCGAAACTGGTCAAATTTGCCTCAGATTCCCACTCGGAAAACAGGGGGCATCGACGATCAATTTCAACCCCTTCGTTGTGCAGGCCCGGACAGAGAGTGAGAGGCAGGCGATCCAGTCCTGACCCAACACCTGTACACACACCACCCCCTCTTAGCAGGGGTGACTGGATTGTAATCAGGAGCAGGAACCGTGGCTGATTTCCCCACCTTCCCAGCCCCACTCAACCCCAAGGAGCACTGAAGCCAGTGAAAGCACCTCTGTTGCTACCTGCGCTGCCATCAGCTACCTCCAGCACAGCCCTGGGCCCACGTCGAGCGGCCCCTTCACCCACTGGACTGTCGGGAGGGGTTCAGCTCCCGCCTTCTACAAACTAACGGGACTTGCCAGTTCTGGCGGTTCATCGGCGGTCGATTGTGTAGCTGTTGCGTGATCTTCGCTGGCGTGTGAAACGTGAACTAATTATTTTGGCTTTAATACAAACAAACGTTCTTACTGCGGATGTTTACACTGGCTTTCCTGTTCCAGCACTGCCCGGGCAACACTTGGTCCCCTTTCTAAGGGAAAATGCAAATGCTTCTCCAGATCACAGGGGCATGGGTTCATCACACCCAACGACGGGAAAGAGGACATCTTTGTACACATCTCCGAGTGAGTAAATACAGCGTCAGATCTTTTGAAAGAAAAAGGCATCCTTAAAATAGGGGCAACTTTGGAGCTTTGTGCACTGGGGGTGGGTGGGGGTTCTCTGTCGGTGGGGCTAACTGGAGGTCTTATCAGGGTCTGGAGTTTGTGGCTAATTCCTCCGCCCAGTGTGAGAGGACATTTATGGTATTTTACAGGTCAGTTGTACGCCAAAGTTTGCATCGACATGACGGAGACCACCAGTAGGAGGCAGTCTTGTGCAGATTTTGGTTTCACACCCAGTGCGGCCTGGTGCAAAAGCCACACTTTCAAGGCAGATGCTGGAGAGACCACAGTGGGCAGTAGGGAAACGGCAGACGTGTTAAATTAGTAGTTTTTGTCCGTTTTCACAGTGGAGGAAGAAGACAAAATACCTAAAAAAAAAATAAGTCAAGGGGAGGATGACTCAGCCATGATGGCCCCCCCATGACAGAGTAAGTTGCCAACATTCTGGCCTCAGACACGAAGAGTGGTCAAGTTGGAAGAGGTACCAGAGGACAGTGTCTCAGCAAGGGTCAGCGCTCTTAGGAGAGGGGGGAGTGCGGAATATTGGCCAAAAGACCCAAAAAGACCTCTGGTACATCTCGGTTTTCAGGGCAGTACAAGAGTTTCACAAAAACAAAAATTTCTGGGTACCAAACAAAATCTAATGGATACCCAGGAGACTCCAGCAGCATCTTGTTGCTAATAATAGCTTGTTTTTAATCTCTCCTTCTGCACGGTAAAACCGTGTTTCTGAGGGAATGTTTTGCACTCCCTGAGAGTGGCAGCTAACTGCTGTGGGCCCACCATTTGTGTGAAGAGAGGCCCAAACCTTTATAAAACTGGTTAGGCCTCAGCTGGAGTATTGTGTCCAATTCTGGGCGCCACACTTTAGGAAGGATGTCAAGGCCTTGGAGAGGGTGCAGAGGAGGTTTACCAGGATGGTACCAGGGGTGAGGAACTTCAGTTACGTGGAGAGACTGGAGAAGCTGGGGTTGTTCTCCTTAGAGCAGAGAAGGTTAAGGGGAGATTTAATAGAGGTGTTCAAAATTATGAGGGGTTTTGAGAGAGTAAATAAGGAGAAACTGTTTCCACTGGCAGGAGGGGCGGTAACCAGAGGACACAGATTTAAGATAATTGGCAAAAGAGGGGAGATGAGGAGAATTCTTTTTATGCAGTGAGTTGTGCTGGCTCCTTCCAGCCCATTTAAATTGTTTTTCTCCCCTTTGATGATGGGGAGGCAGAAACTCACTGCACTGCATGGCGTTGCCCTTTTATCATAGTCAGCACAGAAGGAGGCCATTCAGCCCATCATGCCTGTGCCGGCTCTTTGAAAGAGCTGTCCAATTCATCCCACTCCCCCTGCTCTTTCCCCATAGCCCTGCAAATTTATCCCCTTCAATATTTATCCAATTCCCTTTTGAAAGTTACTATTGAATCTGCTTCCACCGCCCTTTCAGGCAGCGCGTTCCAGATCAGAACAACTCGCTGCGTTAAAAAAAAAAATCCTTCTCATCTTCCCTCTGGATCTTTCGCCAATTGTTGTAAATCTGTGTCCTCTGGTTCTTCTGCCATGGAAACAGTCTTTCCTTATTTATCAAAAACCTCTCATAATTTTGAACGCCTCTATTAAATCTCCCCTCAACCTTCTCTGCTCTACCTTTTTAGAGAGCTGGCTTAATGCGCTCTTTAGCGGGGAGATAAGGCCATCACCCATCGAGGCGCTCAGCAGATAAACTGTGCGGCGGAACAAAGTCACCCTTTCGCTGAATAAATATCGACTTTTGTTAATAGATGTCTATTGGAGCCAAACCCCTTAAGACCAATCTTTCCCTATCTTTCTTCAAGCATCGAGGGAGAGTACGTGCCGGTGGAAGGAGACGAAGTCACGTACAAAGTCTGCACCATCCCGCCGAAGAATGTGAAGTCTCAAGCAGTGGAGGTGATCATCACCCACCTGGCCCCGGGCACCAAGCACGAGACCTGGTCTGGGCAGGTCGTTAACTCCTGAGGAAGGGGCAGGGGGGGGCAGAGGAGGGTTTGGGGCCTACTGCGCCCAGAACAGGGCCGACTCCGTGGACGGGACTTTTTAAACCAAGAAAGAAACAAAAGAGAGAGAGAAAAAAAAATTGTGGGGGAGAACGTGTATATTTGTGAGGCGTGTATTGTTATATACTTTAAAGATTACGCATTTAAAACAAAAGGGGATTTCTACAGGGTAGGAGAGGGGGAGTGATTTGTGACTGCCCATTTTATGTTCACTGAAGTTCACTTGCGTCTCTGGTCATGAATCACTCCGACCTAATTTAGGGTTTTTGGTCAGATCATTTAGTTGAATTGACGTCAAGGCAAATAAATTCTACTCTATTAAGGCGGAATCCATTTTTTCCCCCAAGTAACAGAGGGGAATAATTTTATTTTAAAACGACTGCTGCAGCCGAGGAACATTGGAACAGGAGGAGGCCATTCAGCCCCTCGAGCCTGTTCCTTCATTCAATTAGATCATACCTTAACTCCATTTACCCGCCTTGGTTCAGTAACCTTTAATACCCTTGCCTAAAAATCGATCAATCTCAGTTTTGAAATTTTCAATTGACCCCCAGCCTCAACAGCTTTTTGGGGGAGAATGTTCCAGATTTCCATTCCCCTTTGTGTGAAGAAGTGCTTCCTGACATCACCCCTGAACGGCCTGGCTCTAATTTTAAGGTTATGCCCCCTTGTTCTGGACTCTCCCACCAGAGGAAATAGTTTCTCTCTATCTACCCTATCAAATCCTTTAATCATCCTAAACACCTCAATTAGATCACCCCTTAATCTTCTATACTCGAGGGAATGCAAGCCTAGTCTACGCAACCTGTATAAATATAATATAGAAGCCAATAGACACTGGATTCTCTCCGCCCGGTGTAACTTGTGGGAGGGGGGACCCATTTCTTGGTGGGTCTTGCTGGCAGATTAGCCGTCTCTGTTTCTGCCTGATGGAGAACGGCGCTGGAAGGAATCGTAAACGGGTCCTGAGGCTGGAATTGTGAAACCAGAAGTTAATTTGTCCAGTCCCCCATTTATATCACCACTGTAGCCCCAAAATTGGGAAACTCCCCAATGCAAAGCCGCTTTTCCTGTGTTCCTCGAGAGGCAAACCAAAATGGCTGCCACCAGTTGGATAGAACGGCTGCCATTTTGTTCTGGCAGCATTGGGGATGAGTTCTTGTTTCTTCCCCTTCGCCCCCTATTCTCAGGCCACCATTGTGGTTTTTGGATTACTGGTCTGTACGTAACTCCCCCCTCTCTCCACCACCCCCGCAACTAGTGTGTCAAGGCGCGGACATGGCTCTGGAGCAAGTGCACAAGCACGAATGGCGTGCGTGCTGTTGTCCTGGTGAAGTGTCTGTTGCTCTGAGTCCCGTCATCAGGGCAGATTCTGAGCACGGCCGGCCGGCCGGAAGGCATTAGGACATGTCGGTCAATCTCAGTTGGGGCGGGGGTGGGAATGGAGCCTCCCCCCCCCCTCAAGATTAGTGAGGAGGAATATTGGCCATGACCCCTGCCCCTCGTCAATATTCGGCAAACCCTCTTGGCCTCTGTTACGATGCCTCTACGTTCAAACAGTCGTTGTTGAGCCTGACGCATCCATTGGTCCTGTCTGTAAATTGGCACCACCGACTGACTGAAGGTAATCTGATATCTCTGTTATTTTACAAATTAGAGAGTGGGGGGGGGCCGGGAGGAGGGGGTTCGTGAAGTTTGAACTGAGGAACAATGTCCTTTTCTTCCACCTCTCTGCACTTCCCCTACTCCCCCTGTGTCAACCTTGGCTCAGTTGAACTCGCTATCAGGGGTCAAAACCCCACTCAACTGCGCTGGGACTCTTCTACCCTCTCCTTTCTGTGAAGATTTATCAGCGTTTTTGTCGTATTGGTTCAGGACGCTGTGATTTCCCCCTCCCCTCGCACCCTGTCCCTAACACTGTGACCTTGGAGAACTCTCTCTGGTCATCTTTAGTGACGGACTCAACACAACCCGATGGACCCCCCCCCCCCCTAGATCCCAACTGGACAACCTGGGGGCCGGGCCAGTCTGAAAAAAGTAATCGATTGGCCGTGAAGCCCTTTGGGACGTCCCGAGGATGTGAAAGACGCAATAAATAAATGGAAGGTCTTGCTGCCCTTTCTTCTTTACCTTGCTCGTAGAGCAGTCCCTTATTTACGCCAAGCCCAAGGAGCACACGGGAGTGGGTCAAGGCCTCAGCTTTTGGGCTCCATTATTTAGAATAATACTCAATGGCACAGATGATGCAAAGGAACACTTCAGCCTTTGCTTTTTACCCCTATTAAAATCACTTTGACCCCTGAGACTCCAGTCCTGTATAGAGCTGCCTATTGCCCCACTACACTGTCTGTTACATTTAATTGGTGCAAGAATTAAATTGCTGGTGATCCATTTACATTATCCTTGTGGATTGGTGTTACTGAGGGCAGGTAACAAGTGTTGTGATGTAGGCCAGTGAGTGACTAGTCTCCTGATTGTTTCTAAGGTCTATTTAGCCTGTGACCTACCGGGTTACTCTGATGTGCTGCGCATATTCGTAGATGCTGAAGACAACTTATCCCTGGATTCAGCCCGGCGTTCCTTTCCGTGGCCTTTTTTCACTTTTTTTTGCTGCTTTCAAAGGGTGATGCCGTAGAATTCTGAAATGCAGGATAGGGGTCGCCAACCCTCCAGGATTGGCCTGGAGTCTCCAGGAATTGAAGATTAATCTCCAGGTCACTGCTGCGAGCAAAACCCGGGAGAGAATAAAACAGTGGGGAGTCCAAATACTTGTGATTTCTTTTCTCGTTTTCTTTCAGCGCTCTTGTCTATTAATTCTAAAAATATTGAAGAACAGCTGGTCGACCGGCTGGGGCGGTTAGAAGCGGGAGGTCATGTGATGAATCCTCCAGGAATACGCCCAACCAGAGTTGGCAACCCCAGTGCAGGAAGCTGCCAAGCCTGTTGGAGACGGACAGAAAAGAATTTGAGGTCCCCCAATGGCCCAGTGGGTGAATGGACTGCCAGGTGTGGGCAACTGAGCTAAACAAGGCCAGGCAGGACCCGGGTTCAATCTGTGCCAAGAGAGCAGGTCCCAAGCGGGTTGGTAATTGGAGTGCCTACAGTTGGACGAGGTAGCCCTGCTTTTCCTAAGACATCGATAAATCAGCCAGGGTTCCTACTCTTGGTTCCCATCCAACAAACCATAAAGGTGGAAGGTGGGTCAGGAGGCTTTGCCTTTCGGTAACATGAGGCTGGGGTTTGAGGCCGGGCCTAGAGCTGGGGTTTGAGGCCAGGGTTGGGTCTGGGGCTGGGGTTTGAGGCTGGGCCTAGGGTTTGAGGCCAGGCCTGGGGCTAAGGTTTGAGGGCCGGCCTGGGGCTAAGGTTTGAGGGCCAGCCTCGGCCTGGGGTTTGAGGCCGGGTCTGGCTATTTTGTTTCCCAGCACTGAAAGTTCTTGGGGCTGGGGTTTGAGGACGGGCCTGGGGCTGAGGCTTGAAGTCGGGCCTGGAGTTTGAGGCTTGAGGCCGGGCCTGGGGCTGGGATTTGGGCCAGGGCCTGGGGCTAAGGTTTGAGGGCAGGCCTGGACCTGGGGCTTGAGGCCGGGCCTGGCTGTTTTGTTTCCCAGCACTGAAAGTTCTTGGGGTTGGGGTTTGAGGTCGGGCCTGAGGCTGAGGCTTGAGGTTGGGCCTGGAGTTTGAGGCTTGAAGCCGGGCCTGGAGCTGGAGTTTGGGGCCGGGCCTGGGATTTGGGGTCGGGCCTAGGGCTAAGGTTTGAGGGTGGGCCTGGGGTTTGAGGTTGGACCTGGGGCTGGCTATTTTGTTTCCCAGCACTGAAAGTTCTTACCATGAAGAACAGAAACTATTAACTTTCAAAACACACTATTTGGGGAGCTGGTGGTCTAGTGGATTGGACAAACGGGGTCTTGGTTTAAACCCAGCCCCATGTGATCAAAGTTTGCTTTCTGTATCTATCCGATGGACACGGAACAAATTTGGTGTCGGCCCAGCTCCTGGTGGGCATATGCCCACGGTGTAGCAATAAACTGGCACTAAATTGGTTATCTCAAACCTACAGAATAGCTGGTGTGGCAAATTTAAAAACTGTCATAAAGCTGTAGTTGGGGCAATAGTCTGAGATTGGGGTTGAAGTGGGTTGCTGGAGACTTTAATCTCTATCTAACCCGTGCTGTGCCTGACCAGGGAGTGTTTTATGGGGTAGCGTAGAGGGAACTTTACTCCACATCTGACTATGTTATACTTGATCTGGGAGTGTCTGATGCAGAAACAGGGGTGTCTGAAGTGGGTATGTGTTACATTCCCCTGCGCCAACATCCCTTCCTAAAGGAGCTTGAATATGAACTTAAAAAGAATCTTCTAGAACACAGATTCTGGCAGCAGACTGAACCTAAAAAACTCAACGATCATTTCCTGGGTACAGAAAGCGAGTCTCCCAGGACTGCACCCAATTATTTGGTGTACACGCTGCCTACTTCTAAAAGTTTGAAGTAGAATTTTTCAATTTGGTCTGGAATTTGTCGCTGTATGTATTGAGCTGTTTTGTTTCTTGGCGTGTTGGATTCTGTGTTTAACCTTTGTTGGTTGAGTCACCAAGGCCATTGATACAGAGAACGGGAGACTCACTTCTGTGCTTGACTGTCTCGTTGAGATGTGATATGGGTGGAAAGATTTGTTCGATGCCCGTTCACGTCACGTTCCCGAGGAAGGGGACACCACCAACTACTGGATGGTAAAGGCGGCCACTGGTAGGCCTGGTGATCCCTGCTGGAGAGGGCACTACCCACAGTCTTGCTGGTGAGGGTCACGAGCCGTTGGGGGTGCCCGGAGATTGCAACTGTTCTGTTTTGGAGTCTGAGGAGGTTTGCCAACTCTGGTTGGCTGTATTCCTGGAGGTTTGATCACATGACCATCCGCCCGACCCCCACACACCCGCCATTGGTCCATTCTCCAGGCACCACTGGCCAATTGGAAAGGGAACAAACTCTTTTGTTACCCAATTGGATTCATCTTAACTGTTAGTGAAACAGCCCTTTTGCAGGAATGTCCTAGAGATTAACCTTCAATTCCTGGAGACTCCAGGACAATCCTGGAGCATTGGCAACCCTAAGTCTGAGCTACTGCTAAAGGTAATTCTAAGACACAAGTCCAATTGTTTAATGGAGCGTTGCTGCCTTCTTGAAAGCTTCAGTTACCGGGGGAACAAGGGAGGACTGGGAAGGATAAATCACATTGCAAAAACCATGTATTGGGGGTGAGAGGAGGAAAATCAACAGGGAAAATTGTGTTTGAATTCAGAGAGGGTCATCCTCGGACTCTGGATTAACCCTTTCATTAGCTGTAGGACGAATCATTCTCATTTCAGACAGTGCTGTGTAATGTATTTTTTTTTCCTAATCACACTTTTTCTTTTGGGTATATGATCTACGTCAAACTGTGCTAATCTCCTTTGTTAATATTCACTGTTAATGCTGACTGAACATTGGTGTCGGAAGGAATCGGAAGCAATAATGGTTAAAGATGGTTTTCTTGGCAATAACTATCAATAAAATGCAATAATACCCACCCTGATTGTTGCGTCCACTGATTACATGGGCTCTTGCTCTTGTTCTGCTGGTCTGCCCAGGTGGGAACTGAGTTTGAAAATGCCTGAGGAGAAGTCCCAAGAAGGACGCCAAGAAAACCCTTGAATAAAGCCCCACCAACAGGCGTCAAGCAGGGGAGAAGGTCGAGGGAGGGGAGATACTCCATCGACAAGGTGATGAGGTAAGTTCACCCCCCGGACACCGGCATCTCCTCCAAAGCCATGAGAATCGTGAACTCCTTTGTGAATGGTATTTTCGAGCGCATGGTGGGGTGAGGCTTCCCATCTGGCCTCCGTTACCACGAGCGCCTTGACCATCAGCTCCCGGGAGATCCAGACCGCCCTGCGCCCACTGCAGCCCGGGGGAGCTGATCAAACACACGGTGTCGGAAGGGACAAAGGCTGAGACCGAGTACGCCAGCGCCAAGTAAAATTCCACAACTTCCCACCACCTGCTAGGAAGTCGTGGGTTCAACTCCCAATTCAGGGACTTGACCGCAAAATCTGGGCTGACGCTCCCAGCGCAGTACTGAGGGAGTGCTGCACTGGCGGAAGTGCCGTCCTTTGGAAGAGACGTTAAACCGAGGCCCCGTCTGCCCTCTCAGGTGGACGTAAACGATCCCATGGCTAGTCTGCTAATACACAGTCTGAGCTCACACAAGAATGGACATGTGGGTGAGGTGCCAGATGGCTGCCAGTGCACAAGGGTGGTACTTGGCACCAAGCATGGGCACCGACAGGAGAGAAGGGGGGAAAACAAGCCATTTGCAGACGACGCACACAATACCTGCTATTTTTATTGATTTTTAATTCGTTAAGTGATACTTTGATTCATTTCTCCAATGTAACGTAAAGACGACTAACAGGCATTACTTTTCATTGAGGTCCCTGTGTGTTCAGACTGGCAATAATAAAAATAATAATATATTACATATAACTCTACACATTATACACAGTCACATCTGTGCTGCAATGTTAATTCCTGATATTCATGATGAAGATCTTTAGTGTTGGGAGGGATAGGAGACGATGTCATTAAGGACAAGTGACTGTTTCCTTGACAATAACTGTCTGTCACAAAGCAGCAATGCGTCCCCTTTACCTACGCACGCACACGCTCCCACACGCACGCACGCACACGCTCCCACGCACACGCTCCCACACGCACGCACACGCTCCCACGCACACGCACTCACACGCACGCACACGCTCCCACGCACACGCTCCCACACGCACGCACTCACACGCACGCACACGCACGCACGCACACGCTCCCACACGCACGCACTCACACGCACGCACACGCTCCCACACGCACGCACTCACACGCTCCCACGCACACGCTCCCACACGCACACGCTCCCACACGCACGCGCACACGCTCCCACACGCACGCACTCACACGCACGCACACGCTCCCACACGCACACACACGCTCCCACACGCACGCACTCACACGCACGCACACGCTCCCACACGCACGCACTCACACGCTCCCACGCACACGCTCCCACACGCACACGCTCCCACACGCACGCGCACACGCTCCCACACGCACGCACTCACACGCACGCACACGCTCCCACACGCACACACACGCTCCCACACGCACACACACGCTCCCACACGCACGCACTCACACGCACGCGCTCCCACACGCACACACACGCTCCCACACGCACGCACTCACACGCTCCCACACGCACGCACTCACACGCACACACACGCTCCCACACGCACGCACGCACACGCTCCCACACGCACGCACACGCTCCCACACGCATTTAAAAATCTAAGACCGACCACGTCACAAACAGCTCATTGTCATGTTATTCATTCCTGTCCCGGCGGTTACCATGGTGACTTGTGCATTCTGGAACATTCTCCCTTCCTCCCCCATGGATAGCTTTGGCAGTGGAAGACTGTGGTGATTTATATTCTCGAATTCATTAAAATTAAAATTTGATTCAGTCCCCAGGAGACTAACTGCCTTTTCGAGCCAGCCGGTACGGGTATGCCCTGTACTGTATTAAACAGGCAGTACAGACATCGTAAAAGATTAATTTTGCTCTCTATGCACAACAGAAACACTATCCTTTCATTTGCGTCATGAATAATTCGATACTGTTGCACTGAGGTGACCGCATTATGACGTGGTTGGATCTCCCCAGTGACCATGTGGGGTTGGACCTTTCTTGGCTGTGTTTAGCCCTGAGAATAGTGACGATTGCTTTTTAAATGTTTAATTCAAAGCTTTCCCACCGGCTCAGTCGGTAAATGGACAGAACCGCAGACCAGGGAGGTGCCAGGATTCAATCTGAGCTGGGGCACCCGTTGAAATACTATGATTGGCCTCAGTGCTTCCAGAATCGGAGATGGAATAAATAGCCAGGGTTCCTGCTCCTAACCGCGTGTGTGTGTGGACATATACAGGACAAGGACGGCATTCAATCACTACTTTGGGGTTTTTTATAACCCAAACTTGGCATCGGCTAATCACCACCTCTCGATTTACCTCATCTTCTTTCATAGGAACAGGAGGAGGCCATTCAGCCCCTTGAGCCTGTCCCGCCATTCAATGAGATCACGGCTGATCTGTATCCTAACTCCATCCACCTTAATACCTTCGGCTAGCAAAAATCTATCGATCTCAGATTTAAAATGATTAATTGGGCGAGTATCTGCTGCTTTTTGTGGGAGAGAGTTCCACACTTCTCCCACCCTTTGTGTGAAGAAGTGTTTCTAACTTCTCTCCTGAATGGCCTGGCTCTGATTTTAAGGTTCTGTCCCCTTTGTCCTAGACTCCCCCACCAGCGGAAAAAGTTTCTCTCCATCTACCCCATCAATTCCTTTCAAAATCCTAAAAACCTCAATCAAATCCCCCCTTAACCTTCTATATTCCAGGGAATACAGGCCTAGTTTATTGAATCTCTCCTCATAATCTAACCCTTGGAGCCCTGGTAACATTCTGGTGAATCTGCACTGCACTCCTTCCCAGGCCAATATATCCTTCCTAAGGTGCGGTGCCCAGAACTGTACCCAGTACTCCAGATGTGGTCTAACCAGGGCTTTGTATAGCTGTAGCAAAACTTCCTCCCCTTTATACTCTAGCCCTCTAATTATAAAGGCTAACATTCCATTAGCTTTTTTGATTATTTTTTGTACCTGTATTTTAGTGATCTGTTGTCCATGGATCCCTAAATCTCTTTGGACCTCTCCCGTTCCTACTTTTTCACCATTTAAAAAATACTCGGATCGATCCTTTTTTGGTCCAAAATGGATGACCTCACACTCACCTGCGTTGAAATCCATCTGCCATAGTTTTGCGCACTCACTTAATCTATCTAAGTCTCTTTGTAATTTTATGCTCTCGTCTACACCACTTACTAAGCCTCCAATCTTTGTGTCGTCGGCAAACCTGGATATCTGGCTCTCTATTGTGTTATCTAAGTCATTAATAAATATAGTGAATAGTTGAGGCCCCAGCACAGATCCTTGTGAGACATCACTCATCACTTCCTTCCAATTCGAGGTCATACCCATTATCCCTACTCTCTGTCTTCTACACCTAACCAGGTCAATCATTTCTTACTCTGTGATGCTCATGGGCCCTTCACCAAGTTTCTTAATAATCTATAGATTAAGCAAAACCTTGTTTAGGATATGCTCTTCCTACCCTTTACTTCCTGTTGTCACAATTTTTGGGTCGTGCTTTTCTGTCACTACGTATCATTGTGAATGGCTATGTCAACAGTTCCCATTTGATTGTGCTATGTCAACCGTCACGATGTAGTGCCAGCTCTGGCCACTGGGTGGCTCTGTGGAGCGAATTTCTGAAGTCTCTTTCCCAACTCTGTTGCCGTCTTGTACACAAAAAAAAACTTAGATCTGACCGTGAGCAACTTACTAGTGATAAAATAATTCTGGTAATACCGTCATCACATACTGAGAAGGAATTGTATCAGTGCGGTCATGTAGTGACATCCCACAGGCCAGTGGAGTGGACATGACTCAGCTATTTATCCACCAGTACGCACTGTGGCCTGCTCTCCATGAAGTCCAGCAGCAGAAATCCTTGGATGGAGATCTTGGGGCAGATGGATGTGTCAGTGCCTCATTCATGCAGGAAGAGCTCTTTGCATTGTCTGACCGTGTCCTCCGGGGACACAACGGTGTAGCCAATCGTCCTGGGATCGTGAAAGATCTCGTGATCGTTCCCGCCCTGCGTGAAAAGCACAAAGTCCAGTCAGTGCTATTTACTCTCCCTCCTTCTCAGTCTTCTCCCTTGGAGTTGCTGGGTCATGCAAGGGTACAATTCCACAGGGACATCTCACCCAACCACGGAGGGCATCATGGCCTAATCCTGTCCTTACTCGATATCTACGTACATGCTCACACTGGTCACTGGATAGTAATCGGGGGGCAGAAAACCCAGGCTCATTTTGCTTCTCTCAAGCACAGGCTTCCTTCAACCACCCACAGCCCTGCCAGCCGAGTTTAGCAAACAGCACAGACCAGGGATCAAACTTGGCACCTCGCTGGTGGGTGAGGTCCAATTCCGCACTGACCACCACATATTACTGACCGAGCCAGCGAAGGAGCCCACCAGATTTTTTTTGGTGACACTTTTCCCTCATGGGCTCCTTTTTGACAGACTCTTACCTTTTGGTACGAGGAGCCTGCCTGTCAATCAATCAATCACCTGCCTGTCAATCAATCGATCACCCATCTGTCAATCAATCGATCACCCATCTGTCAATCACCTGCCTGTCAGTCAATCAAAGACCCGCCTGTCAGTCAATCACATGCCTGCCAATCAATCAATCAATCATCCACCTGCCTGTCAATCAATCACATACTTGTCAATCACCGAGCTGCCTGTCAACCAATCACTTGCCTGTCAATCACCTGTATGTCAATCAATCAATCACCTGCTTGTCAGTCAATCACCTGTCTGCCTGTCAATCAATCACCTGCCTGTCAATGAGCATGTCTGGTGTCTCCATAACTCAGCAGGAAATTCCCAATATGGAGTCAGAAAAAGGGGGGAGCGCGCATGATGGACTGAATGGCCTGAACCATTCCTGCGATTCGTTGGTGGGGGGTGGGGTTAGAGAACTATTTGCAGTCATAGAGGGGAGTCAGTACTGGGGAATTGAGCACTTTTCACAATGCCACCACTCTTGAATTGGGAAGCCACAGTTACGGTGCAGAAGAGGGTCCCCTTCACTCTGCCCCAAAAATGTCCCTTAACTGCCGCCTCAGATGAGTGACGATACTGTGCCCGAGTGGTATTTACATAGAATGTACAGCACAGCAACAGGCCATTCGGCCCAACTGGTCTATGCCACACGAGCCTCCTCCCGCCCCTCTTCATCTAACCCTATCAACAAATCCTTCTATTCCTTTCTCCCTCATGTGTTTATCTAACTTCCCCTTAAATGCATCTATACTATTCGCCTCAACTACTCCTCGTGGTAGTGAGTTCCACATTCTCACCACTCTCTGGGTAAAGTTTCTCCTGAATTCCCTATTGGATTTATTAGTGACTATCTTATATTAATGGCCCCTAGTTCTGGTCTCCCCCAGGACAGTCACTCTCTGAGTCAAACTGCCAAATTATTGCAGAATTGTGGACAAATTTTGTTCCGTAGACCATTGGGTTGAGACTACAGTCAGAGAGAAGAGATTCATCCCCTCAGTGTCGGGCTGGTTTTGAAGCCAGGCCCCAGCAGTCACTGTTTGACTGATTAATCCCACGTTGAGCTCCTCTTGCGTTGCTGTTGCGCTTGGCACAGTATGGTAGGCCGCACAGTGCCATTCATGTCATCGCACTGCCACAACTGGCGGGCATTGCGGACAGGGCTTCACCCACAACACCCTGAACCCTGGTCAACACTCTGAACCCTCCCCAACCCTGAACCCTCGTCAACCCTGAACCCTGATCAACACCCTGAACCCTCACACCCTGAACCCTCGTCAACCCTGAACTCTGGTCAACACCCTGAACCCTCACACCCTGAACCCTCGTCAACCCTGAACTCTGGTCAACACCCTGAACCCTCACACCCTGAACCCTCGTCAACCCTGAACCCTCCCCAACCCTGAACCCTCGTCACTTACCGGCTCGGTCTCGTTCCCAAAGAAGTGAATGGTTTTAATTCCATCCTTTTCCAAGATGTCCAGGCAATACCGCTTGTCCCAGCCCTCAGGAAAGATATCAAAACTTATCATCCCTCCTGTGGAAAGCAGGGAAGAAAGGGACACTGTCAATAATTATGACTCTTGGAATGACAGAGGCACTGAGCATGTTTTTTCTTTATTCGTTCATGGGATGTGGGCGTCGCTGGCAAGGCCAGCATTTATTGCCCATTCCTAATAAAATAAAACGCTGAGGTGCAGTTCCCTGGACTGAAGGTGCTGATTCATACATTCTCCTACAATCTACGGGATTTTTAAAGCCAAGCTTGAGATCAGCTACCTCCTGATTTACCTCATCTTCTTTCCTGCTCTTTGGTGGCTCAAGGCTGAGAGCACAAGAACATAAGGAATAGGAGCAGGAGTAGGCCATTCAGCCCCTCGAGCCTGCTCCGCCATTCAATAAGATCATGGCTGATCTTCGACCTCAACTCCACTTTCCCGTCCGATCCCCATATCCCTCAATTCCCCTCGAGTCCAAAAATCTATCGATCTCAGCCTTGAATATATTCAACGACTCAGCATCCACAGCCCTCTGGGGTAGAGAATTCCAAAGATTCACAACCCTCTGAGTGAAGAAATTTCTCCTCGTCTCAGTCTTAAATATCCGACCCTTTATCCTGAGACTATGCTCCCCTAGTTCTAGACTCTTCAGCCAGGGGAGACAATCTCTCAACACCTACCCTATCACGCCCCTCAGAATCTTATATGTTTCAATGAGATCACCTCTCATTCTTCTAAACTCCAGAGAGTATAGGCCCATTCTACTCAATCTCTCTTCATAGGACAACCTTCTCATCCCAGGAATCAATCTAGTGAACCTTCGTTGCATCGCCTCTAAGGCAAGTATATCCTTAGATAAGGAGACTAAAACTGTACACAATACTTCAGGTGTGGTCTCACTAAAGCCCTGTACAATTGTAGTAAGACTTCCTTAATCTTATACTCCAACATGCCAACTCTGGTTGGACATATTCCTGGAGGTTTCATCACATGACCTCCCACTTCCAACCCCCCTGCCCACTCAAACAGCTTTTTCTCCCCCCATTTCCAATTTTTTAATAACTAATAAATTGAAGTGTTCAAAGAAAATGAAAAAAAAAACACTTTGCTTAATGTCCCTATGATTTTTCTCCCGGGTGTTGCTCGCAGCAGTGTCCAGGAAATGAATCTTTAATTCCTGGAGGCTCCAAGACAATCCTGGAGCGTTGGCAACCCGGCCCTCATTCACTCTAACTTCTGGCAGGACAATCTGGCGCACAATAGCCGCCAACGGCAGGGCACTGGAGGGGGCGACCCCAACCTTTAAACCCCATGGTGACTGACTGAGCGCCTACGCTGTCGTCCTATTAACCCTGTGAAGACCACACAAGTCACAACCGTCCACCTTCTTCTCTGTGTCCCCAATGCCAAGGGGTTGATGTTCACTGGTTCATCGTCAGGCCCGCCTTTCCTGCAGATCCAACGCAGCACAGGAGGAGGAAAACGGATGAAGACGGTAATGACGGACCAAGCCGCCCAGAAGGCACAGCTGCCTGGTACTGCCGCCTCTCAGAACCGCAGAACATGTCAGGACTCCGACTACCCCCACACCCCCCTCCCCTCGTAGCACAACACCAGAGGAACCAGGGAGGCAACATTGAGCTGCCGAGGAGCAAGGTGACACGGGACCAGGGCCATCTCAGCCCCAAGGACTTTCTGTAGAGCAAAGAGCAGTCAAGCACTTCCCGTGATCCTGGCCCCCGTCAAGGGGGTACCTAGAAGATGCTGGAGAATAGGTAAAAATAAACAAAAATGCAAGTGGTGGCACGGTGTTCAAACAGAGTAGGGTGATTGAGCAGACTTTGAGATTCACTGTGATAAAATGGAACGTGCACCGACCTGCTGCTTTGCTCCTGGTGGAGGTTAGAGTCAGATAGGGAAGGGGGCCCTTACGCGGTGCTGGCGTCTTCACTCAGGTGACGATGATTGGCACGGTCACATGGGGCAGGGAGGGCCGATGTGTCGTCATGTGATAGGATGGGTCGAGGGAATGGGGGAGAAGGAGGTCAGGTGTCAGAAGTAGACTATGTTCTACAGAAGAGTAGACTTCGGTGATGAGATCTTAGTAAGACCACAGTGGGAGGACTGTGCGCCGTTTTGGGCTCCACACTATAGGAAGGAAATGGAGAGGAGGCAGTGGAGATTCACTGGTCTGAGGAGATACAAATGCAAAGAATAACTGGAAAAACTGGGGCAATTTTCTTCAGAACAGAGGAGATCAATGGCGATTTGATAGAGGCGTCTAAAATCATGAAGGGATGGGACAGAGTAGATAGAAAGAGATGGTTTCCAGTGATTGAGGGGTCATAGATTTGTGGTTAAATGTACCGCAGAGAGCAGGAGAAATGTTTTTACACAGAGGGTTGTGGAAAGTACAACCAGAGTTAGTGACTGAAGCAGAGACCATGTGAAGGTTTAAGAATACGTTAGATAGGTGGGTGAAAGAAAGGGGAATAAAAGGATATGGGAGCAGAGCAGGTAAATGGAATTAGGACTACTGTTTGTGTGGAGGATAAACACCAACACAGATCAGTTGGGCCGAATGGCCTGTTTCTGCCTTGTAAGTGCTATATAATTCGATGTAACTCAGTCTTTCTTGGGAATTAGGGGTTACGGGGAGCGGGCAGGAAATTGGACATGAATTTAGATTTGAGGTTAGGATCAGATCAGCCATGATCTTATTGAATGGCGGAGCAGGCTCGAGGGGCCGATTGGCCTACTCCTGCTCCTATTTCTTATGTCCTTATCTCACCTCCCTCAGTCCTTCCTTCTTCCTATAATTTACAAGCTCCTAAAATCTCTTTAATCATTTCTTGTTCATTTAGCTCACCTTCTCTCTTCTTTTCAAACATCCAGGTGCCTTGCTTTATGAGTCTTGCCCTTTCACCCTTAGCTCCCTGTGATTTGTATTCACACAGATAGTACAGAGTGGGAGAGGTAAATCTCTACACAGAGCTGTGCTCTAAAGTCCAACCTGTATCAGACTGAGAATGAGCCACTAGCCCCCGTTATCTGGTTGGAGGGAGGCCCGAGGGTCTGGTTATCGTCAGCCTGTGGTGTGATATGGGTGAAAGTGTGAGCTGTTTTTGCCAAAGGATGACAGCGATTGGCTGGTGCTGGGAATGTTTACGTTGCTGCCAGACCAAAGTTCATTAATTTCCAAATGAGCCAACAGCTGGAAATAAAACGTAATGGAAAAACAAAACTATCAGGAAACACACACAGATATACACAGATACACATACACACACAGATATACACACAGATACACACAGATATACACACAGATATACACAGATACACACACAGATACACAGATATACACACAGATATACACAGATACACATAGATATACACACAGATACACACAGATATACACACAGATACACACAGATATACACACAGATACACATACACACACAGATACACACAGATATACACAGATACACATACACACACAGATATACACAGATACACATACACACACAGATATACACACAGATACACACACACACACACAGATATACACACAGATATACACAGATACACATACACACACAGATATACACACAGATACACAAACACACACAGATACACACACACACACAGATACACACACACACACACACAGACAGATAGACACAGATATACACAGAAACACACACACAGGTATACACACAGACAGATATACACACAGACAGATAGACACAGATATACACACACACAGACAGACAGATATACACACACACAGACAGATATACACACACACAGACACAGATATACACACAGACAGATATACACACACACACACACACACAAACACAGATACAGACACACACATCTAGATACACACATAGACACATATACACACACATACAGATATACACACACTCACAAGCAGATACACACACAGATACATACACACACACACACAAACACACAGATCTAGACACACACACAGATATAGACACACACACACACAGATATAGACATACTCAGATACAAACGCACAAAGACAGCTATAAATACACACGCACAGACACATTTACAGGCACAGACGCACAGGCTCAGATACAGACAGACAAACACAGATACACACACACACACACAGATTGCTTACTTGCCTCTTGTACAGTTCAGCCCTTTGCCAGCGAACTCCTTCTGCAAAGCTGCAACAAACTTCTCTCTGATCTTTTCTTTCTGTTGCAAGGAGGAAAAGGTGAAAATTAACAAAATCTCTAGCCCATGTGAGTCTGTCACCACCCATTGAATCAGAGAAACTACAGCACAGAAGGAGGCCAATCAGCCCATCTAATCAGTGCTGGTGCTAGCTCATCAGGTGAAGCGGTCTACTCTAATCCCATTTTCCTACCCTTCCCCTGTATCATTTTATGTTCTCCCTTTCAACTACTTAGCTAATTCCCTTTTAAATGATTTAGTCTCCGCCTCAGAAGCCACTTTAATGAAAAACATTCCATGTTCTAATAACTGTGTGTGTGGAAAAATATTCTTCCAACCTCCTCCTTGGTTCTGCCAGTGATGATCCTGAGTTAAGCCCCTTGTGACCCTTTCGCTAATCAATCGAAACAATTACATAGAATTTACAGCACAGAAACAGGCCATTCAGCCCAACAAGTCTATGCCGGTGTTTATGCTCCACATGAGCCTCCCCCCTCCCTACTCTATCTAACCCTATCAGCATATCCTTCTATTTCTTTCTCCCTCATGTGTTTATCCATGTTATTCGCCTCAACTGCTCCTTGTGGTAATGAGTTCCACATTCTCACCACTCTCTGGATAAAGAAGTTTCTCCTGAATTCCTTATTGGATTTATTAGTGACTATCTTATATTTATGGCCCCTAGTTCTGGTCTCCCCTGAATTGTTGGATAATCCTTTGCCCTTCAAAGCTTTTCATAAATTTGGAAACCTCCATTAGATTCCCTTAACCTTCTCTATTCCAGTGAAAAAAAACTTCAATTTTTCTAGCCTCTCTTCATAAATAGAAATCTCTCATTTCTGCTATCGTTGTGATGAATTGTCACTATACCCTTTCATTCCTCTAATATCCACCAATAAAGGGAGCCTAGAACTGCACACAATACTCCCAACTGTGACCAAACAATGTAAAAATTCAACATCACTTCCTTGCTTTTATATTCTATGACTCTATCTATAAATCTCATTTAACAAAATTTTAAAATTCTCATCCTTGTATTCAAACCCCTCCATGGCCTTGCCCCTCCCTATCTCCGTAACCTCCTCCAGCCCTACAACCCTCCGAGATCTCTGCGCTCCACCAATGGTCTCTTGAGCATCCCTGATTTCCTTCTCTCCACCATTGGCGGCCGTGCCTTCAGCTGCCTAGGCCCTAAGCTCTGGAACTCCCTCCCTAAATCTCTCCGTCTCTCTCTTTCCTCTTTTAAGTCACCCCTTAAAACCTACCTTTTTGGCCAAGCTTTGGGTCACCTGTCCGAATAAAACTTTATGTGACTCGGTGTCAAAGTTTGTCTGATAGGACTCCTGTGAAGCACATTTTTACTACGTTAAAGGCGCTATATAAATGCAAGTTGTTATCTTCTTATGGCCTTTCCCAGCTGCACTAGCTGTACTCCCTTGACGATTGAGGGGTGATCTGATCCAGGTGTTTAAAATGCTAAAAGGATTCGATAGGATTCTCTAACCAGATAGATTCTGTTTTAGAATCCTCAACCACATCATCCCATTCCACAGCTGTAACAGCATCTTTAATCAATACTGCCACCTCCTTTTTTTCCTTTAATTTGTTCATGGGATGTGGGCGTCGCTGGCGAGGCCAGCATTTATTGCCCATCCCTAATTGCCCTTGAGAAGGTGGTGGTGAGCCGCCTTCTTGAACCGCTGCAGTCCGTGTGGTGAAGGTTCTCCCACAGTGCTGTTAGGGAGGGAGTTCCAGGATTTTGACCCAGCGACGATGAAGGAACGGCGATATATTTCCAAGTCGGGATGGTGTGTGATTTGGAGGGGAACGTGCAGGTGGTGTTGTTCCCATGTGCCTGCTGCCCTTGTCCTTCTAAGTGGTAGAGGTCGCGGGTTTGGGAGGTGCTGTCGAAGAAGCATTGGCGAGTTGCTGCAGTGCATCCTGTGGATGGTACACACTGCAGCCACAGTGCGCCGGTGGTGAAGGGAGTGAATGTTTAGGGTGGTGGATGGGGTGCCAATCAAGCAGGCTGCTTTGTCCTGGATGGTGTCGAGCTTCTTGAGTGTTGTTGGAGCTGCACTCATCCAGGCAAGTGGAGAGTATTCCATCGCACTCCTGATTTGTGCCTTGTAGATGGTGGAAAGGCTTTGGGGAGTCAGGAGGTGAGTCACTCGCCACAGAATACCCAGCCTCTGATCTGCTCTTGTAGCCACAGTATTTATGTGGCTGGTCCATTTGAGTTTCAGGTTAATGGTGACCCCCAGGATGTTGATGGTGGGGGATTCGGCGATGGTAATGCCACTGAATGTCAGGGGGAGGTGGTTAGACTCTCTCTTGTTGAAGATGGTCATTGCCTGGCACTTATCTGGCGCGAATGTTACTTGCCACTTATGAGCCCAAGCCTGGATGTTGTCCAGGTCTTGCTGCATGCGGGCTCGGACTGCTTCATTATCTGAGGGGTTGCGAATGGAGCTGAACACTGTGCAATCATCAGCGAACATCCCCATTTCTGATCTTATGATGGAGGGAAGGCCATTGTAGCAAGAAATATTAAGTGCCCATTCCCCCCCTTGTTTGAGCCAGGTCGCCGTTATTGCCAGGTCTCCGTTAATGCCACTATATCATAGCCCCACGTGGCAGCTCACCAACCTTATTTGCCACCCTCTGTGCATTTATGCACAAGCACTACAAACCCACCTTAGTCTGCTTTGCATTTCTCCCCTGTCTGATCCCTCCTCTTTCTTCTAATGCTGTTTGTCTCTCCCAGTCCTCTGTGCACCTTGTTTCTCCTCTCTGGTGCCTCTCCCCCAGCCAAATTAGTTTACAGCACCAGTGAACCTCCCCGTGAGGACATTGGTCCCAGCCCTGTTCAGGAACAACCTGTCCACCTATAACAGATCCCTCCTGCCCCAGAATTGGTCCCAATGCCCCCAGGAATCAGAAGCCCTCCCTCCTGCACTATTTCTCCAGCCATGCGTTAACCCACTTTTTCTTGCAGTTCCATTACTCACTAGCGTGTGGCACTGGGAGTAATCCAGAGATTACCATCGTTGAGGTCCTGCAATTTAGTCTCCTCCCTAGCTCCTGAAATTCTGTCTGTAGGACCTCAACCCTTTTCTTTCCTATGTCATTAGTTCCAACGTGGGCCATGACTTCTGGCTGTTCCCCACCTCCACCCCACCCTCCCCCGCAGAATGTTCTGCCCCCATTCCGTGACTAATCTACCCTCCAGTTATCTAAGAGACAAAAAGCTCTGAGGAAATTAAGTATGTTTTACAAAAACAATTGGCCAAAGCTGTCCTTGAGATAACACTATCTCAACAGTGATATCATATTCAAATAGCAAGACTGCACTCGAGAGGGAGGTCACAGCAATAGGGAATTTACAATGTATCCAGAGTTCCTCAGTTCAAGGTACATCCCAGAATTTGCAGTGTCTCTGAAACAATGGGAGGATCCCGACAGCTCAGTGGCTAAATTTAGACTACAGCCTTCAGTTCTGGGCCGTGCACCTCAGGAAGGATATATTGGCCTTGGAGGGGGTGCAGCGGAGATTCACCAAATTGATACCGGGGCTAAAAGGGTTAAAATCATAGAATCATAGAAAGGTTACAGCACGGAAGGAGGCCATTTGGCCCATCGAGTCCGCGCCAGCTCTATGTAAGAGCAATCCAGCTAGTCCCGCTCCCCTGCCCTATCCCCGTGGCCCTGCAAATTTTTTCCTTTGAAGTGTTTATCCAGTTCCCTTTTGAAGGCCACGATTGAATCTGCCTCCACCATCCCCTCGGGCAGTGCATTCCAGATCCTAACCACTCGCTGTGTGAAAAAGGTTTCCTCATGTCACCTTTGGTTCTTTTGCCAATTACCTTAAATCTATGTCCTCTGGTTCTTGACCCTTCCGCCAATGGGAACAGGTTCTCTCTATCCAAGGGGAACAACCCCAGCTCCTCCAGTCTATCCACGTAACTGGAATCATTCTAGTAAATCTCTTCTGCACCCTTTCTAAGGCCTTCACATCTTTCCTAAAGTGCGGTGCCCAGAACTTGGACACAATACTCCAGTTGTGGTCGAACCAGTGTTTTATAAAGGTTCATCATAACCTCCTTGCTTTTGTACTCTATGCCTCTATTTATAAAGCCCAGGATCCCATATGCTTTCTTAACCACTTTCTCAACCTGCCCTGCCACCTTCAACGATTTGTGTACATATACCCCCAGATCTCTCTGTTCCTGTACCCCTTTTAGAATTGTCCCCTCTGGTTTATATTACATCTCCTCGTTCTTCCTACCAAAAAGTATCACTTCGCATTTTTCTGCGTTAAATTTCATCTGCCACATGTCTGCCCATTCCACCAGCCTGTCTCTATCCTCTTGAAGTCTATCACTATCCTCCTCACTGTTCACTACACTTCCAAGTTTTGTGTCATCTGCAAATTTGGAAATTGTGCCCTGTACACCCAAGTCTAAGTCATTATTATATATCAAGAACACCACTGTACACCTCCCTCCAGTCCGAAAAACACCCGTTCACCACTACTCTATGTTTCCCGTTACTTCGCCATTTCTGTATCCATGCTGCTACTGCTCCCTTTATTCCATAGGCATCAATCTTGATGACAAGCCTATTATGCGGCACTTTATCAAATGCCTTTTGAAAGTCCACATACACCACATCAACCGCATTGCCCTCATCTACCCTCTCTGTTACTTCATCAAAAAACTCTATCAAGTTAGTTAAACATGATTTGCCTTTAACAAATCCATGCTGGCTTTCCCTAATCAATCCACCCCCATCCAAGTGACTGCTAATTCTGTCCCGGATTATTGTTTCTCAAAGTTTCCCCACCACTGAGGTTAAACTGACTGGCCTGTAGTTGCTGGGTTTATCCTTACACCCATTTTTGAACAAGGATGTAACATTTGCAATTCTCCAGTCCTCCGTCACCACCCCCGTATCTAAGGATGTTTGGAAGATTATGACCAGTATCTCCGCAATTTCCACCATTAATTCCCTCAGCAACCTAGGATGCATCCCATCCGGACCGGGTGACTTATCTACTTTAAGTACAGCCAGCCTTTCTAGTACCTCCTCTTTATCAATTATTAGCCCATCCAGTATCTGAACTACCTCTTCCTTTACTGAGACTCTGGCAGCATCTTCTTCCTTGGTAAAAACAAATGCAAAGTACTCATTTAGTACCTCGGCCATCCCCTCTGCTTCCATGAGTAGATCTCCTTCATGGTCCCGAATCGGCCCCACCCCTCCTCTTACTACCCGTTTACATGCCTGTAGAAGACCTTTGGATTCCCTTTTATGTTTGCCACCAGTCTATTCTCATACTCTCTCTTTGCCCCTCTTATTTCCTTTTTCACTTCCCCTCTGAAATTTCTATATTCAGCCTGGTTCTCACTTGCGTTAGCAACCTGACATCTGTCATATGTCCCTTTTTCCTGCTTCATCTTACTCTCTATCTCCTTTGTCACACAGGGAGCTCTGGCTCCTTTCTCCCGCGTGGGAATGTACCTAGACTGGACCTGAACCATCTCCTCCGTAAAGGCCGCCCATTCTTCAATTACAGTTTTGCCTGCCAATCTTTGATTCCAATTTACCCGGGCCAGATCTGTTCTCATCCCACTGAAATTGGCCCTCCTCCAATTGAGTATTTTCACTTTAGAGTGGTCCGTGTCCTTTTCCATAGCTAGTCTAAACCTTATGACACTATGATCATTGCTCCACTTGGCCCACCTCATTTTTTATTTTTTTTTATTCGTTCACGGGATGTGGGCGTCGCTGGCAAGGCCGGCATTTATTGCCCATCCCTAATTGCCCTCGAGAAGGTGGTGGTGAGCCGCCTTCTTGAACCGCTGCAGTCCGTGTGGTGACGGTTCTCCCACAGTGCTGTTAGGAAGGGAGTTCCAGGATTTTGACCCAGCGACAATGAAGGAACGGCGATATATTTCCAAGTCGGGATGGTGTGTGACTTGGAGGGGAATGTGCAGGTGGTGTTGTTCCCATGCGCCTGCTGCTCTTGTCCTTCTAGGTGGTAGAGGTCGCGGGTTTGGGAGGTGCTGTTGAAGAAGCCTTGGCGAGTTGCTGCAGTGCATCCTGTGGATTGTGCACACTGCAGCCACAGTGCGCCGGTGGTGAAGGGAGTGAATGTTTAGGGTGGTGGATGGGGTGCCAATCAAGCGGGCTGCTTTATCTTGGATGGTGTCGAGCTTCTTGAGTGTTGTTGGAGCTGCACTCATCCAGGCAAGTGGAGAGTATTCCATCACACTCCTGACTTGTGCCTTGTAGATGGTGGAAAGGCTTTGGGGAGTCAGGAGGTGAGTCACTCGCCGCAGAATACCCAGCCTCTGACCTGCTCTCGTAGCCACAGTATTTATATGGCTGGTCCAGTTAAGTTTCTGGTCAATGGTGACCCCCAGGATGTTGATGGTAGGGGATTCGGCGATGGTAATGCCACTGAATGTCAAGGGGAGGTGGTTAGACTCTCTCTTGTTGGAGATGGTCATTGCCTGGCACTTATCTGGCGCGAATGTTACTTGCCACTTATGAGCCCAAGCCTGGATGTTGTCCAGGTCTTGCTGCATGCAGGCTCGGACTGCTTCATTATTTGAGGGGTTGCGAATGGAACTGAACACTGTGCAGTCATCAGCGAACATTCCCATTTCTGACCTTATGATGGAGGGAAGGTCATTGATGAAGCAGCTGAAGATGGTTGGGCCTAGGACACTGCCCTGAGGCACTCCTAGAACCAAGTCCATCAATACCTCCTTCCTCGTTGGGCCGGAAACATACTGGTCAAGAAAGTTCTCCTGAACACATTTCAAAAATTCCTCCCCCTCTTTGCCCCTTTACACTATCACTATCCCAGTCTATATTAGGATAGTTGAAGTCCCCAGTTATCACTACTCTATGACTTTTGCACCTCTGTAATTTCCCTGCAAATTTGCTCCTCTATATCCTTCCCACTAGTTGGTGGCCTATAGAATACCCCCAGTGGCACCTCTATTGTTTCTTAACTCGAACCAAATAGATTCTGTCCTTGGCCCCTCCAGGACATCCTCTCTCTCCAGCACTGCAATATTCTCCTTAATCAATACTGCCACTCCCCCCTCCTTTCTTCCCTTCCCTATCTTTCCTGAACACTTTGTATCCAGGAATATTTAGTCCCCAATCCTGCCCTTTTTGAGCCAGGTCTCCGTTATCGCCACGACATCATATTCCCATGTGGCTATTTGCGCCTGCAGCTCACCAACCTTGTTTACCACACTTCATGCATTTATACACATGCACTGCAAACCAGTCTTAGACTTTCTTGTACTCTCTCTTAGTCTGGTCCCATCTAATACTGTACTATTTCTTGCTCTAGTGCTATCTTTCTCTCACAATCCTTTGTGCACCTTGTTTCTCCTTGTGCCCATTCCCCTGCCGAATTAGTTTAACCCCCCACCCCCACAGCACTAGCGAACCTCCCCACGAGGACATTGGTCCCAGCTCCCTTGAGGTGCAACCTGTCTGGCCTAAACAGGTCCCACGTCCCCCAGAACTGGTCCCAATGTGTTAAATTATGAGGACAGGTTGCATAGACCATGCTTGTGTTCCCTTGAGTATAGAAGATTAAGGGGTGATCTAATTGAGGTGTTTAAGATAATTAAAGGATTTGATAGAGTAGTTACAGAGAAACTATTTCCTTTGGTGGGGGGAGTCCAGAACGAGGGGGCATAACCTTAAAATTAGAGCCAGGCCGTTCAGGGGTGATGTCAGGAAGCACTTCTTCACACAAAGTAAATCTGGAACTCTCTCCCCAAAAAGCTGTTGAAGCTGGGGGTCAATTGAAAATTTCAAAACTGAGATTGATAGATTTTTGTTAGGGTATTAAGGGTTACAGAACCAAGGTGGGTAGATGGAGTCAAGATACAGATCAGCCATGATCTAATTGAATGGCGGAACAGGCTTGAGGGGTTGAATGGCCTCCTCCTGCACCAATGTTCCTAAATGCACTGCCTGTTACGGTACTGAGGTAGCTCAGTAGTTAAAGAGGGCGGTGGGTTCGAGTGGTAATGGGTAACAAAACAGGATTAATGAATGATCTCAAAGTAAAGGATCCCTTGGGAAGCAGTGATCATAACATGATGATTTTCACATCCAGTTTGAGAGCGAGGATCTTGGATCTGAAACTACTGTATTAAACTTAAATAAGGGCAATTATAAAGGAATGAGGGCGGAATTGGCTAAAGTGGACTGGGTAAACAGATTAGATGGTATGATGGTGGATAAACAGTGGTAAACATTTAAAAAGATATTTTATGACTCGCAAGAAAAATATATCCCTGTGAGGAGGAAAGACTCCACAAAAAGGGTGAACCAACCATGGCTAACTAAGGAAGTAAACAATGGTATCAGGTTAAAAGAAAAAGCATACAACATGGCAAAGATTACTGGTAAGCCCGAAGATCGGGAAAACTTTAAAAATCAGCAAAGGATGACTAAAAGAATAATAAAAAGGGAGAAAATAAATTATGAGAGTAAACTAGCAAGAAATATAAAAAATGACAGTAAAAACTTCTACAAGTATATAAAAAGGAAGAGGGTAACTAAAGTAAACATTGGTCCCTTAGAGGATGAGACTGGGGAAATAATAATGGAAAACAAGGAAATGGCAGAGGAATTGAACAGATATTTTGTATCTGTCTTCACAGTCGAAGACACTAATAACATACCAATAATAGTAGAAAATCAAGGGGCAAAGGGGAGGGAGGAACTAAAAACAATCACTATCACTAGAGAAAAAGTAGGTAAACTAATGGGTCTAAAGGCTGACAAGTCCCCTGGACCTGATGGCTTGCATCCGAGGGTCTTAAAGGAAGTGGCTACAGAGATAGTGGATGCATTGGTTGTAATCTTCCAGAATTCACTAGATTCTGGAAAGGTCCCAGCGGATTGGAAAACCGCAAATGTAACACCCCTATCCAAGAAGGGAGTGAGACAGAAAGCAGGTAACTATAGACCAGTTAGCCTAACATCTGTCATTGGGAAAATGCTAGAATCCATTATTAAGGAAGTAGTAGCAGGACATCTGGAGACTCATAATACAAACAAGGAGAGTCAACATGGTTTTATGAAGGGGAAATCATGTCTGACAAATTTATTAGAGTTCTTTGAGGAAGTAACGGGCAGGGTGGATAAAGGGGAACCAATGGATGCAGTATATTTGGATTTCCAAAAGGCATTCAATAAGGTGCCACATAAATGATTACTGCACAAGATAAGCGCTCATGGTGTTGGGGGTAATATACGGGCATGGATAGAGGATTGGCTAACTAACAGAAAACAAAGAGTTGGGATAAAAGGGTCATTTTCAAAATGGCAATCTGTAACTAGTGGGGTGCCGCAGGGCTCAGTGCTGGGGCCTCAACTATTTACAATATATATCAATGACTTGGATGAAGGAACAGAGTGTCTTGTGGCCAAATTTGCTGATGATACAAAGATAGGTGGAAAAGCAAGTTGTGATGAGGACACAAAGTGTCTGCAAAGGGATATTGACAGGTTAAGCGAATGGGCAAAAATTTGGCAGATGGAAAATAATGTGGGAAAATGTGAAGTCATCCACTTTGGGAGGAAAAATAAAAAAGCAAAATATTATTTGAATGGAGAAATACTACAAAATGCTGTGGTACAGAGGGATCTGGGTGTCCTCGTACATGAAACACAAAAAGTCAACATACAGGTGCAGCAGGTAATCCGGAAGGCAAAAGGAATATTGGCCTTTATTTCTAGGGGGACGGAGTATAAAAGCAGGGAAGTCATGCTACAACTGTACAGGGGCTGGTGAGACCACACCTGGAGTACTGCGTACAGTTCTGGTGCCCTTATTTAAGGAAGGACATACTTGCATTGGAGGCAGGTCAGAGAAGGTTCACTAGGTTGATTCTGGGTATGGAAGGGTTGTCTTATGAGGAAAGATTGAACAGGTTGGGTCTATACTCATTGGAGTTTAGAAGAATGAGAGGAGATCTTATTGAAACATACAAGATTCTGAGGGGACTCGATCGGGTAGATGCTGAGAGGATGTTACCCCTCATGGGGGAATCAAAAACTAGGGGGCACAGTCTCAGAATAAGGGGTCGCTGGTTTAAGACGGAAATGAGGAGGAATTTCTTCTCCCAGAGGGTCATGAATCTTTGGAATTCTTTACCCCAAAAAGATGTGGAGGCTGAGTCATTGAATACATTCAAGGCTGAGTTAGACAAATTTTTGATCAGCGAGGGAGTCAAAGGATGTGGGGAAAGGGCGGGAAAGTGGAGTTGAGGTAAAAATCAGATCAGCCGTGAGCTCATTAAATGCGCAGCAGGCTCGAGGGGCCGAATGGCTTACTCCAGCTCCTATTTCTTATGGAGTCCCGTTCTGTGCTGAGTCAGCTGATTTCAGCCAGGGCAAGCGTAAGGTTGTCGCAATGTGCCTCAACGCTGTTGGTCAGGGAGGGTCAAAAGCAGCCAGGGCTCCTGCTCCTGACTGCTGTCCGGTGACCCGTGCTGAGAAACTTAAGTGTGTGATATCAACAACAACAACTTGAGTTTAAACAGCACCTTTAACGCAGTAAAACGTCGCAAGGCGATTATCAAACAAAATTTGACACCCAGCCACGTAAGAAGATATTAGGACAGGTGACCAAAAGCTTGGTCAAAGAGGTAGGTTTTAGGGAGCGTCTTAAAGGAGGAGAGAGAGGTGGAGAGGTTTAGGGAGGGAATTCCAGAACTTAGAGAAGATAAAGGCAGGATTGGGCTCAGCTCTGGTGCTCATCGTGAGAATGATTATTGCAAACGTTCACTGTCAAAGCTGACAGATGAAGGATAAAAAGGGAAGTGATGCTTTAGTTGTACAGGGCCTTGGTCAAACCCTATCTGGAACACTACGTTCAGTTCTGGGCACCGCACCTCGGGAAGGACATACTGGTCTTGGAGGGGCTGCAGCGCAGATTCACCAGAACGATACTGGGGCTTAAAGGGTTAAATTATGAGGACAAGCTGCATAAACTAGGCTTGTATTCCCTTGAGCATAGGAGATTGAGGGGTGATCTGATCGAGGCGTTTAAAATGTTAAAAGGATTTGATAAGGTAGATACAATGAAACTCTTTCCTCTGGCGGGAGAATCCAGAACAAGGGGGCATAATCTTAAAGTTAGGCGTGAAATCAGAGAGCACTTTTTCACACAAAGGGTGGTAGAAATCTGGAACTCTCTCACCCAAAAAGCTGTGGACGCTGGGGGTCAATTGGAGCTTTCAAGACCGAGATCGATGGATTTTTGTTGGGTAAGGGCATCGAGGGATATGGGGTAAAGGTGGGAAAATGGAGTTGGGGTACAGATCAGCCATGATCTAACCAAATGGCAGAGCAGTTCCGAGGGGCCGAGTGGCCTCCTCCTATTGTTATTATATAAAGATATCCACCTGGAGCACAGCCGGTGGTCCAGAAAATGTGACTCACTTGACTCTCCCCACCCAGTGACAGCTCAGGAGAGCTCAGTGCCCGCTGAATCGCAGCACGATCGCACTGTACCCCCACCGTGTTACCTTGTCGATCTGAGAGAATTCAATGCGTTCCGCTAAGGTGCAGCTCCTGCCAATGGGACAGACGTTTAACATCCCGTTCCGGAACTCGATGAAGGTGCCCCTGAAAGAGAGCGTTGCACAGCGCGTCAGTGGCTGAGGGAGGCCGTCTGGTGTCCGATTACTATCCACCCTTAAGAACCGGCGTCGTCTGACCAGAGGCCAAGAGTTTCCGCGCAGAGAGAAAGAGGCAGAAAACCAGGCCCGGGATCACCCTCGCACATCGCCCGGCAACCAGTTAGCACCATGCCAACCGGGTCACCTGTTCACCCCACTGGTGGGGCACCGGTGCCTGGCACTAGTGGGAGGGGCCTAAAGAGAGGGATGAAAAAAAATAAATTGGAGTTGGGGCAAAATAATGACTCAGAAGTTCCCCGTTGGCTCAGTTGGTAAATGAACTTACCAATGTCAGTCTGAGCTTTAGAGAGAAAGAAAAAAGAAAGGCTTGCTTTTATACAGCGCCTTTCATGACCTCCAAAGAAGTACTTTTGAAGTGTAAGTCACTGTTGTAATGTAGGAAACGCAGCAGCCAATTTGCGCACAGCAAGATCCCACAAAACAGCAATGTGATAAATGTCCAGATAATCTTTTTTTTTTGTGATGTTGGTTGAGGGATAAATATCGGCCAGAACACCGGGGAGAACTCCCCTGCTCTTCTTCGAATAATGCGGTGGGCTCTTTGAAGAGTGGGGAGATGCCACATTTCATAGTCAGCCTTTGTTAATTTAGCTGATCTCACCCAGAGTAGCTCTGGAGGTGTAACATTGGCCTCTGCACTCCTGGGTTAAGGGAAGGCCGATATCAGCCAGGGTCCCGGGTCTCGGTCACTATGCACTGACCCCTGTCGGAAAGTCGGGTGAGGTCAGGATCGAGATCATCGGCCGGCGCTCACCGTCCAGGGTCACATGTGAAGAATGGTTACTCGGGTGAGGTAATGGAGGGCTACTGGGGGGGGTCAAGGAACCGCGCCCTTGAAAAGGAGCCAACACCTTCAGGAGAGGAGTGGAGGAAGAGGGAAGACTGGTGAGAATAAATAAACAGACACGAGGGCGTAAAATGGATGCAACTGCCCAATGCACGACCGGGCTCGTTCAGTTCAGACCATTTTGCAAGGTTAACAACCAGTCCAAAACCTTGCAACAGGATTTGCTGATGGATCTGTCCCAGTGAGATAACAACAGTGTCACAGAGAGGCCTTCACTCATCACAGGCTCTGTGTCCGTCACAACTGGGTGGGAGCTGCTGCTCTGAGTTATGGTGAGTCACTCTGTGGTGCAGGATGTGGGAGAGCCAGCTGTATTACCTCATGTTTTTCTCTAACTCTGAGGAGAAGAAAATACTCTGGGGGCAAATTACGGGGACGGGTTTCATAGACTAGGCTTGTATTACCTTGAGTATAGAAGATTAAGGGGTGATCTAATTGAGGTGTTTAAGATGATTAAAGGGTTTGATAGGGTAGATAGAGAGAAACTATTTCCTCTGGTGGGAGAGTCCAGAACAAGGGGGCATAACCTTAAAATTAGAGCTTGGCCGGTCAGGGGTGATGTCAGGAAGCACTTCTTCACACAAAGGGGAGTGGAAATCTGGAACTCTCTCCCCCAAAAAGCTGTTGAGGCTGGGGTTCAATTGAAAATTTCAAAACTGAGATTGATAGATTTTTGTTAGGTGGGGGTATTAAGGGTTATGGAACCAAGGCGGGTAAATGGAGTTAAGGTACAGATCAGCTGTGATCTAATTGAATGGTGGAATAGGCTGGAGGGGCTGAATGGCCTACTCCTGTCCCTATGTTTCTGTCCCTGTGTAGGCAGACACTTATCTTTAAGTGATTGTATCCCTTTCAATCTTTCCACAATGCGATGAGATCTCCATGACCTCACCCCCCCCACATTAAATCAACTGCCCATGTGAGGCACCATGAGTTTGGTGCCCAGTTATAGTGGCAGATACTTCAGAGCCGGGGCTGGACATGTCCCCCCCCGCCGCCGTTGTGGTTTACTCTGTTTCTCAGGTTTACGGAGATTCTGTCCCCTCGGGGTGACTCCAGGTTACAAGGCTGATCCACTGCTGCTCTTGAGAAGCTTTACTGCAGAGGAGATTGACCAGAATGGTACCAGGGATGAGGGACTTCAGTTATGCGGAGAGACTGGAGAAGCTGGGGTTGTTCTCCTTACAGCAGAGAAGGTTAAGGGGAGATTTAATAGAGGTGTTCAAAATCATGAAGGGTTTTGATAGAGTAAATAAGGAGAAACCGTTTGCAGTGGCAGCAGGTTCGGTAACGAGAGGACACAGATTTAAGATAATTGGCAAAAGAACCAGAGGCAACATGTGGAGAAATTTATGATGATCTGGAATGCGCTGCCTGAAAGGGCGGTGGAAGCAGATTCAATAGTAACTTTCAAAAGGGAATTGGATAAATACTTGAAGGGGAAAGATTTGCAGGGCTACGGGGAAAGAGCAGGGGGAGTGGGACTAATTGGATAACTCTTTCAAAGAGCCGGTACAGGCATGATGGGCCGAATGGCCTCCTTCTGTGCTGTACGATTCTACTGATTTTTAAAAATATTATTCAACTCCTCATCCCTCCCGAAAGCACTGAACCCCCCCCTCACCTTCCCCCTTCCTGACTGGGGTACCATCCCACAGGCTGTGCTCACCTTTCCACATCTCTCGCCCGGTCAGCAGCAGTGAACCCAGCTCCCCCCCACAGCCGGGAACATCGCAGGCGGACCTGATTTCATCATCGCCCGATCTCCAGCCACGCGCACTTGGCAGCAGGGGTCTCGCTCTCCGTTTCCCCCCCTCCCTCCCTCAGGTTAATTGTATCACCCCCTACCACCGGCCTGGCCGAGATCAGCTGACTCAGCACTGACCCAGGATTGCGGCTTCCCGGTGGGCGCGGGCTGCTCAGAGACGGAGGGGTAGATTTTCAACATGGCGGCTGGGTGGGCGTAAAACTGGCGCGAATCGGCCGCCCGTTATAGGAACCGCCCGATTTTTCACTCCCACAAAGTGAGCGCAAATGAAAATCGGGCAGTTTGGTGGCCGTGCCTACAGCTGCCTGGCCTCTGAACTATGGAATTCCCTCCCTAAACCTCTCCGCCTCTCTCTCCTCCTTCAAGACGCTCCTTAAAAGCTACCTCTTTGACCACCTGTCCTAACGTCTCCTTATGTGACTTGGGTCAATTTTTGTTTGATAATCGCTCCTGTGAAGCACCTTGGGACGTTTCACTACGTTAAGGGCGCTATATAAATGCAGGTTGTTGTTTCTATAATGGGGGTCGGGGCGATCTATAACTTCTCTTTCTCATGGGGGGGTTGGGGGGGGGCGGTGGGGCTGATCCGTAACGTCAGTTATACACCCATTGGACAAGTTGATAATCGCCCTCGCTCCCCCCCCCCCGAGACGTTACCTCTGACCCCTTGGGGGAGATTAACTCCACTGATTTCAGTCGGAGTCACCGCTTCTGAGTGAGATGTTTCGGCCAGTATTTTGACCAGAACAGCGTTCAAAACCACGAAGGGTTTAGATAAACTAAATAAAGAGAAACTATTCCCATTGGCGGAAGGGTCGAGAACCAGAGGACTCAGATTTAAGGTGATTGGCAAAAGAACCAAAGGCGACACGAGGAAAAACTTTTTTACGCAGCGAGTTGTTATGATCTGGAATGCGCTGACTGAAAGGGCGGGGGAAGCAGATTCAATTGTGGCTTTCAAAAGGGAATTAGATAAATACTAGAAGGGAAAAAATTTGCAGGGCTATGGGGAAAGAGCAGGGGAATAGGACTAACTGGATTGCTCTTGCTGGCATGGGCTCGATGGGCCAAATGGCCTCCTTCTGTGCACTAACCATTCTATGATTCTATCCTGCCACTGGGTCTTCTCGCTCCTTCAAGCCTCCTTAGTTGGCCAAGTGGGATCCGAGTGCAGTGATTAATGAGGAAGGCGAGCAAAGATACACCTCACAATAAGTGAAATAAGGCCTGCAGTCCTGCCCAGTGTCTCCCCTCACATAGCAGCCAGTCGGGCTATCGGTGCCATTACCTTTTCCTAGGGAGTTTGATGAGAGCCATGTAGCTGAGACAGAAGTTAATCAGCTCCTGCAGTAACTCTTCACCCAGGTAGTTCTGGATAGCCTGGGGAGGGAGAGGCGGGGGGGAGGGAGAGGGAGAGGCGGGGGGAGGGAGAGGGAGAGGCGGGGGGGAGGGAGAGGGAGAGGCGGGGGGGAGGGTGAGGGAGAGGCGGGGGGGAGGGAGAGGGAGAGGCGGGGGGGAGGGAGAGGGAGAGGCGGGGGGGAGGGAGAGGGAGAGGCGGGGGGGAGGGAGAGGGAGAGGCGGGGGGGAGGGAGAGGGAGAGGCGGGGGGGAGGGAGAGGGAGAGGCGGGGGGGAGGGAGAGGGAGAGGCGGGGGGGAGGGAGAGGGAGAGGCGGGGGGGAGGGAGAGGGAGAGGCGGGGGGAGGGAGAGGGAGAGGCGGGGGAGAGGGAGAGAGAGAGGCGGGGAAGAGGGAGAGGGAGAGGCGGGGGGGGAGAGGGAGAGGCGGGGGAGAGGGAGAGGGAGAGGCGGGGGGGGGGAGAGGGAGAGGCGGGGTGGAGGGAGAGGGAGAGGCGGGGGGAGGGAGAGGGAGAGGCGTGGGGGAGGGAGAGGGAGAGGCGGGGGGGAGGGAGAGGGAGAGGCGGGGGGAGGGAGAGGGAGAGGCGGGGGGAGGGAGAGGGAGAGGCGGGGGGAGGGAGAGGGAGAGGCGGGGGGAGGGAGAGGGAGAGGCAGGGGGAGGGGGAGAGGGAGAGGCGGGGGGGGGGGGGGGGAGAGAGGGAGAGGCGGGGGAGAGGGAGAGGGAGAGGCGGGGGGGGGGGGGGGGGGAGAGGCGGGGGGCCGGGGGGGGAGGGAGAGGCAGGAGGGGAGCACTGGTTAGAAGAGCGTATCAGAAAATAGATCAACACAACAACAACAACAACAACAACAACAACAACCTTTAACATGGTAAAACGTCCCAAGGTGCTTCACAGGAGCGATTTTCAAACAAAATTTGACACCGAGCCTCATAAGGAGATATTAGGACAGGTGACCAAAAGCTTGGTCAAAGAGGTAGGTTTTAAGGAGCGTCTTAAAGGAGGAGAGAGAGGCGGAGAGGTTTATGGAGGTAATTCCAGAGCTTAGGGCCTAGGCAGCTGGAGGCACGGCCGCCAATGGTGGAGCAATTAAAATCGGGGATGCGCAAGAGGCCAGAATTGGAGGAGCGCAGAGATCTCGGAGTTGTTGTGGGGCTGGAGGAGGTTACAGAGATAGGGAGGGGCGAGGCCATGGAGGGATTTGAAAACAAGGATGAGAATTTTAAAATCGAGGTGTTACCAGACCAGGAGCCAATATAGGTCAGTGAGCATAGTGGGTGATGGGAGAACGGGACTCAGTGCGAGTTAGGATACAGGCAGCAGAGTTTTAGATAAGCTCAAGTTTATGGAGGATGGAAGATGGGAGGCCGGCCAGGAGAGCATTGGAATAGTCGAGTCTAGAGGTAACAAAGGCACATAGGAGGGTTTCAGCAGCAGATGAGCTGAGGCAGGGGCGGAGACGGGCAATATTACGGAGGTGGAAGTAGGCGGCCTTGGTGATGGAGAGGATATGGGGTCAGAAGCTCACCTCAGGGTCAAATAGGACGCCACGGTTGCAAACGGTCTGGTTCAGCCTCAGACAGTGGCCAGGGAGAGGGATGGAGTCGTGCCTGGGGAACGGAGTTTGTGGCGGGGACCAAAGACAACGGCTTTGGTCTTCCCAATACTTAGTTGAAGGAAATTATTGTTCATTGGACAAGCAGCGTGACAAATGAGAGACAGTGGAGAGGTCGAGGGAGGTGATGGTGAGGTAGAGCTGGGTGTCGTCAGCGCACATGTGGAACCTGATGTTGTGTTTATGGATGATGTCGCCAAGAGGCAGCATGTAGATGAGAAATAGGAGGGGCCAAGGATAGATCCTTGGGGGACTCCAGAGGTAACGGTGCTGGAGCAGGAAGAGAAACCATTGCAGATGATTCTCTGGCTACGACTGGATAGATAAGAATGGAACCAGGCGAGGGCAGTCCCACCCAGCTGGACAACGGAGGAGAGGCATTGGAGGAGGATGGTGCGGTCAATCATGTCAAAGGCTGCAGACAGGTGGAGAAGGATGAGGAGGGATAGTTTATCACGGTCACAGTCACATAGGAAGTCATTTGTGACTTTGATAAGGGCCGTTTCAGTACTATGGCAGGGATGGAAACCTGATTGGAGGGGTTCAAACATGGAGTTGAGGGAAGATGGGCACGGATTTGGGAGGCAACAACGCGTTCAAGGACTTTGGTGACAAGGGAGGTTGGAGAACATGCAACTAAACAGAAAAGACCAGCTGACCCCAGGCTGCTGTACCTTGACAGGTTCAGTAATACCACATTTCAGATCCCATATTCCACAGAGATTTTTCTCCCTCTGCTCTGAGAACTCTGATTCCTGGTTAAATACATAGAAATACGTCATAACATAGAAACAGGCCATTCGGCTGAATCAGTCCGGGTCGCCATTCACCCTCCGCACGAGCAAACAGTCCTGATCACATTTACCCGCCCTGTTCTAATATTCCTTCACCCCCTTTCCCTTCATCCACCTATCCAATCTAATCTTCAATGTTGACATGGTTCCTGCCTCAGCCACTAACTCTGGAAGTGAATTCCACAGCCTCACAACTCTGTGTGTGAAGAAGTTTCTCCTGCCCTCTGGTCTAAATCTCTTACATTTAATCTTGTATCCATGGCCCCTCGTTCTAGACCCCTCAACCCCACATCATGTAGGCTACGGGTCGATGGGCGTCGGCTGCTCCTCCAGTACCTCCCCCTTGTGGTCATTATTCCTGTGTGAGCTCGGACAGGGAGCGTTGGCAGGCTATTGCGGTGTGGGCCAGCAGTGAACCCTGACTGGTTGTCCTCTCCCTAGTACAGGCAGCAATTGTAGCCTCACCACCACAACCCCAGCTGAGCCCCGTTAACTCAGCACCGATCATAGATCAAACCTGGGACTCCCCCTGGACTGAACCGATGAGCCACCTCTGTATAGATTTTATACTGGTACAGTAAGTATCCTATAGATTCTACACCAGCTCTGTATCCCATAGGTTATATGCTGAAAGTGTATCCTATAGATTCTACATCAGCTCTGTATCCCTTGGTTCTATACTGATGGCGTATCCTATAGCGTCTACAACAGCTTTGCATCCTATGGCTTCCATACTGACAATATATCCAATAAATTCTACACAAACTCTATGGGTTCCTTGCTTATTGAGTTCTATATTTCCCCATTATTCTATGTTCTATGATGCTGCACTCTATGGAATCTATATTAACTCCGCATCGTATAGGTACTATATGATGTGGAGTTAATATAGATTTTGTGTCCTTAGTTCTATACCGACAGTGGATCTTACAGATTCTACACCAGCTGTGCATCCCATGGGTTCTATATTGATACTGATGATATATCCTGTAGATTCTATTTTCCTTGTGCATCCTATGGGTTCTATACTGATAATGTATCCTATGGATTCCACACTTCCTCTGTATCCCATAGGTCGTATGCTGACGGTGTATCTGACAGATTCTACATCACACTGCATCCTATAAGTTCTATACTGATGATGTAGCCCACAGATTCTGCATCTGCTCTGTATCCTATATGTTCTATGCTGACAATGTATCCTAAAGATTCTGCACTTGATGTAAGCTATAGATTCTAAACCAACTTCACATCCTATAGATTCCACATCAGTACTGTACCCTATAGATGGTGTGCTGACAATGTATCCTATAGATTCCACACTGATGATGACGTATTCTATACTGACTGTATCTTACACATTCTAAATAGCATCTGTATTCAATAGATTCCATGCTGCTTTTGTAACCTACATGTTCTATTCTGGCCATTTATCTTGTAGCCACCAAACTGTCTGTGTCCTATAGATTCGATACAGGCTCTGTATTCCATAGATTGTACATTGGTCAAGTATCCTACAAATTCCATCCTGCCTCTGACATTTGGCTCATCCTGTCATCTGTTTCAGGGTCCATTCTAGCCAGCTTATACCTTTTACTGCCCACTTTTGCAGCAGCTGACTCCTTCTGGGATAAGTTTCCTTGGGTGCTGACTGCCCGCCAGTACCTCACCCAAATGGCCATTCTTTATGTGTGAGCTTTGACAATCAGCTATTCAACAGTGGAGGGCAGTCCAGCTGAGCCCGATATCCACAAGACATGCACTTTCCAGCTGGGGTCATTCAGTGGTGTTCAGAAACGGGACCTCTGGCTGATCCCTCCAGAGGTACTTGGGCCATATCGGGGCACCCTACACACTGCCCCATCTGCTCTCCGCAGCACCCTCTGTTTAAACAGATGCGGCTCTACTCTTTGCTGAATCCGGAATTGATCCAGATTGAAAGCGGATCAGGGTGTCACACTTACAATCAGACATTGTCCTCCTGACTCAGCGCGGGAATTCCTCGGGAGTTCCAAAGGTCTCCTGCCGTGACTTCGGCATAAGATCGGTGCAAACCCCAGGAAAGGGGCAGAGACCTTACGGGTGCGTTGGATGAAACAATTACCTCTGGTGGGGGGGGTTCCAGAACAAGGGGGCATAACCTTAAAATTAGAGCCAGGCCGTTCAGGGGTGATGTCTGGAAGCACTTCTTCACACAAAGGGGAGTGGAAATCTGGAACTCTCTCCCCCAAAAAAGTTATTGAGGCTGGGGGTCAATTGAAAATTTCAAAACTGAGATTGATAGATTTTTGTTAGGCAAGGGTATTAAGGGTTACGGAACCAAGGTGGGTAGATGGAATTAAGATACAGATCAGCCATGATCTAATTGAATAGCGGAACAGGCTCGAGGGGCTGAATGGACTACTCCTGTTCCTATGACTGCTGTTTCCGGGGGAGAGATTCCTGATTGCCTTATACGGGTCAGAACCTCTGTCTGCCTCGTACAAGGCAAATGATAGATAGGGGCTGAGCCAAAACAGGGGCTTCCTATGCCAGGAGCTCCTTAGGCTAGACAGTGAGCCGGTGTATCAGTCGAGATCGGTTCGCCAGGTAAGTTGATGCACGTTGACCTCCACAAGGGTACACATGGGCCTCCCCGCCCCCTCCCCATGCGGCCTGGACCCCCGATTCTTTTTAAAACTGAAGGGTGGTTTGAAAGACGGCTGAGGGGACTATGACAGGAGTTGGGGGGGAGGCCTGGGCAACACCCTCCCTCCGATGGGTGGGAAGGAAACCCAATTTCCACCAGGTGGATGCCCGATGTGACGCCTGCACCCACCTGCCCTACGGTGACGAGATGGCCTCCCACTGACCCAGCAAACTCCAGCAGGGCCGGACCCGGGGGGCACCGGTAACCGTGCAACCGTCGGGGTTGCGAACCTGCGGACATTTCAGCCCCACCGTCTGCGAGCCGTACAGAGCAGGAAGTTTCGAGGTTCAGCTAGCACAGCATTTGGCCGCTTGCTACATAAGGTGGCAGCTCCCTGTGTTGGGGAAGGACAAGTCAGTGGGAGCTTCTGCCCTGGCTCCCTACACATGGACACCGGGAAAGCCCAGGAGTGTCTCGGCTGTGGTGTCCTCCGTAGCCTGCTCGCACTCACTGTCAAGGGTCGCGTATAAATAAAGGCTGCTTGGACAAGGCACTGGAGAGTGACCAAATGCCCATGGAACTCTATCTAGTGAGGGTGTCCATACCTTCACAAGGGAAAAGGAGAAGTTGGACCAAATAATTAATCGATAGACAACATTTAAATAGTTTCCTGAAGTGCGAATGGAGGTTAGGATCTGGTTAGCTCCTGTGAAATTCATTTTCAATATCCTGGCACTGAAACAGCTGAGGTTTAAGGTATTTAAATAGGCCAAGAAAATAAATTTCACTAGATATTGGCTTACACTCCCCGGGGTGGAACAGTCTCTGAGCCGTACAGACCAGTAAGGTTGCCAACTCTATTGGAGGTTTCATCACATGACCTCCTGCCTCTCGCTCCCCCGCCCCCATTGGTTGCCCCACGTGTCCATCCTTGCAGTGCCCCGCCCCCATTGCTTGCCCCACATGTACATCCCCACGGGGCCCCGCCTTCCCACTCTGATTGGGTGATTCTTGACTGTCAGTCAAACGGCCCTTTTTTTTTCCCCATCACCAATGTTTTTATAACTAATAAACAGAAGTGTTCAAAGAAAATGAAAAAAAACCCACAATTTTATTTAATGCCCCTATGATTTCTCTCCCGGGTTTTGCTCGCAGCAGTGGCCTGGAGATTAATCTTCAATTCCTGGAGACTCCAGGCCAATCCTGGAGGTTGGCAATCCTGCAGACCAGAAATCTGAGTTAGCTGATCTCAACTACTAACTGGGTTAGGGGCAATTGGCCTGAGATCCTACTCCAGATCAACATTCGTTGATCCCTACTGGAAGGTACTTGGCGAGGATGTTCTCACAGGGGCCTACTGTCTAGACTCAGGCATGGAGAAGAGACACTGGACTCGCTCCTGATGGACCATGGAAGTCTACCTCAGCGTGAGTCACTGTGTTCAGCGTAGTGCGGACAGGGCAGTAATAAAAACCGGGACTGGGTGCTGCATTAGTGGCTCGTGAAACTAGGCACTGTGCGGTGTCGTAATGGCTGAGACAGTCCTACCTTTACACAGCATTCACTGCCGTGAGCTATGAACCTACCTCCTTTGTGACAAACTTTCCATCTCTGTATTGGACCGTTCCGTTTTCAGCAAAGACGTAATCGAATTTCTGAATGACTGCAAAAAGGAATGGAGAAGTGTGTGTAAATCAGAGGCACAACTCTCCCAAGTTACACAGATCAGGCACATGCTCCTCTGGCTTGGGGGGGCGGGCGGCGGGGAATGTCTGAAGAAGAGATTTCCTTCTTTCTGAATACTGACAATAGATCCGAGAACCAAATAAGAGGTGCCCCAGCTGTCCATCTGGCTAACGTCATAGAGCTGGCACTTGCCCTTGGGACCTTCCTACTCACGTCACCAATGCCCAGCAGCCTCACCTTCTTCTCCTTCCCCCAGTTGCTCAGCTATCTTGACGTAATCTGAGCCTCCCACAACACCAATCTTCACCTTCGTCCTCAGTCCCTGGAAAAACAGGTCCAGCTCAGGTGCGATTTTCTGCAAGTACACGGGAAAGAATGTGAGAAGAGGGGCTGATTCAGAATGGTGACTTCCTGAAGACTTTGAATGGTGGCGGGGAGGAGATGGACAGGGAAGGGGGTCTCTCACGGCTTCTCTGGTTAACGTCCGACTTGGTTGTGGTAGTCGGTCGTACGCTTTGGAAGGGAAAATTCAACCAGGGCTCCTGCTCCTGATCTCAGCTGAAGTGACATCAGATGGGGGTGGGTAGAGGTGGGCAAGGTAGAGGAGCTTCTGCTCCTGATCGCTACATAGTGACTCTCTGCTGAAGAGTTTGCTCGTGTGTGTGTGTGAACGTCAGAACACTCAGGGGGTTGTGAATCTTTGGAATTCTCTACCCCAGAGGGCTGTGGATGCTCAGTCGTTGAGTATATTCAAGAATGAGATCGATAGATTTTTGGACTCTAAGGGAATCAAGGGATATGGGGATCGGGCGGGAAAGTGGAGTTGAGGTCGAAGATCAGCCATGATCTTATTGAATGGCGGAGCAGGCTCGAGGGGCCGAATGGCCTACTCCTGCTCATTTCTTATGTTCTTAACACGATCAGCCTCTGTGACGCTCTCTCCGAGGTGAGCGGCCGGCCTTCTGACGCTCATTTACTTGGTTCACACGTGAAGTGCAATCACACCGAGGATTGCCAGCAAGCGTGGAACTCTAGTCCAGCAAGAGTTCGGGGAGGAGAGGAGGTTAAAGAATTAAGTCTACGTTGTTTAATGTCCTCTCCTCCCCTGGAGGTGCTGACTCTTGCTGGGCTATAGTTTCACGGTGGGGCAGGGGAGTTACACGATGGATGTGAGATATGATCCCCCGGACAGTCCAGTACCTCGCACATGTTGCCATTCCTCCCACGGGAGGCTAGACAGCGAGTGTCAACAGACTATTCAGGCTCAACTGGGCCCAGTCTTGTCATTATCTAACATCCACACTTTCCACAGTCTCAGGATACGGGGTAGTACATTTAGGACTGAGATGAGGAGAAATTTCTTCACTCAGAGGGTGGTGAACCTGTGGAATTCTCTACCACAGAAGGCTGTGGAGGCCAAGTCAATTAATATATTTAAGAAGGAGATAGATAGATTTCTAGACACAAAAGGCATCAAGGGGTATGGGGAGAGAGCAGGAATATGGTATTGAGATAGAGGATCAGCCATGATCATATTGAATGGCGAAGCAGGCTCGAAGGGCCGAATGGCCTACTCCTGCTCCTATTTTCTATGTCCCAGTAGCGAATCACTGCATAGCGATCAGGAGTAGGAACCCTGCCTGATTCCTTCACTCCCTAGCTCGGTGACCCCACCCCACTCCTCTTCCCCCCCCCCATTCTCCTGAAGGTGCTGACTCCTGCTGAGGTACAGCAGCCTCCCCCTCCCCACTTCCCCCCAGTACCACTCCCAATTGGCCATTATTCTTAATCCCCGCACTTGCCAGTAGAAGTTGCAGGAACCAAAACTATGGACAACTTTCTACCCCTAACCCAGGGGTCCTGAGGCCCGTTGCACCAACATTACCGCTGCCCAGGCTGAACTCAGTAGAAATCAAACCTTTGTACCCTCCGAGTCAGCACAGCTCAGATACTCACTGGATGCACTCGTCAAGGCCCCCCGGGGAAAGCTGCTGATTCGATTGTCAATCACAAGTTGAAAAAAAAACCCTAGTTAAAAAAATAAACATTGATGTCTGTATCACTGGGGTCACAGGTTATGATTTACACAACTGGGAGGTGGGGGGAGTTGTAGGACATGCAATTCACATTCAACAGACTGTTCTGATCAACTCCCACCCCCCCCAGGATTGCCTTGCGGGGACCTGTGCAAAGGATCGGGTTTCGGACCCCTCCCTCCCCGCGCCTCTCTCTCTCCCCTCAGCTCTCCACCTCATTCCCCCAACACCTTCAGCTAGGTCATTAATATAGATAGTAAAGAGCAAAGGCCCTGCAGCACACCCCTGGTAATTGGTTTCCAAACAGATCCTCAGCCATTGATAACAACTTTCTGCCTACGGGCAAGCAGCCAATTCATTATCCAATGTAGCAGCTTCTCACTAATTCCACAAGATTCTATGTTGTGCAGTAACCTTTCGTCAGGCACCTTATCAAAGGTTTTCTGAATATCCAGGTAGACAATGTTTATCCTCATCCACTAACCTGGTAACTTCTGCAACAAATTCAATCAAATTAGTAAGACACGACCTTCTTTTCAGAAGCCGTGCTGAGTGTCCCTAATGACTGTCTCGGTGATATTATAGAACATAAGAAATAGGAGCAGGAGTAGGCCATACGGCCCCTCGAGCCTGCTCCGTCATTCAGTAAGATCATGGCTGATCTTCGACCTCAAATCCACTTTCCCGCCTGATCCCCATATCCCTTGATTCCCCTAGAGTCCAAAAATCTATCAATCTCAGCCTTGAAAATGCTCAACGACTGAGCATCCACAGCCCTCTGGGGTAGAGAATTCCAAAGATTCACAACCCTCTGAGTGAAGAAATTTTTCCTCATCTCAGTCCTAGTTCTAGACTCTCCAGCCAGGGGAAACAGCCTCTCAGCATCTACCCTGTCAAGCTCTCTAAGAATTTTATACATTTCAATGAGATCATTTCTCATTCTTCTAAACTCCAGAGAATACAGGCCCATTCTACTCAATCTCTCCTCAGAGGACAACCCACTCAACCCAGGAATTAATCTAGTGAACCTTTGTTGCACCCTCTCTAGGGCAAGTATATCCTTCCTTAGATAAGGAGACCAAAACTGTACACAGTACTCCAGATGTGGTCTCACCAAAGCCCTATATAATTGCAGCAAGACTTCTTTACTCTTATACTCCAACCGCCTTGCAATAAAGGCTAACGTACCATTTGCCTTCCTAATTGCTTGCTGTACCTGCATGCTTACTTTCTGTGATTCGTGTACAAGGACACCCAAATCCCTCTGAACACCAACATTTCTTAGTCTCTCACCTTTTAAAAAATATTCTGCTTTTCTATTCTTCCTAACAAAGTGGATAATTTCACATTTCCCCACATTATATTCCATCTGCCACCTTCTCACCCACTCACTTAACCTGTCTATATCCCTTTGCAGCCCCTTTGCATCCTCCTCACAGCTTACTTTCCCACCTAGCTTTGTATCATCAACAAACTTAGATACATTACACTCGGTCCCTTCATCTAAGTCATTAATATAGATTGTAAATAGCTGAGGCCCAAGCACTGATCCACTAGTTACAGCCTGCTACCCACTGAGCTACGACTGACACATTTACCCTAACATATTGCTTGAAGACCTCAACTTTCTCAACTCCAATGAAAATAATTGTAACTTCTCAAGTCTCTCTTTATAACTGTAAACCCTCTCATCCCTGGGAAGATCCCAGTGAACCAACGCCCCTGTCTGTTGCTCTTGTGTTCGGTCTAAAGTTTTGCAACTGTGTGGCCGTTGAGTTCCTCCTTGTCTTCTAATTGTTTCAAGCAGGTACCAATCAGATTACAAACTAGAGGCAGCAGCAACCCTGACGGTTACTGTTGTGGGGACCAGCAATACAGGGTGCGGTGTGGCCGTGGAGGGGGTTCTTGAGTCGAACCCCCAACTTGAGCAGTAGTGGCTGGAGGTCAGTGAGTGGGTGAATGTCCATCCAGCACAACATCGGAACCCGCCCGTCAGGCACCGCACTAACCGGGAGCAACGCCACGTGAGATCAACTAGTTTCATATTCAATTTACAACAAAAAATAAAATCGGACTCTACAATTTAGAACTTTTTTTTTAAACAATAGGACTGTTCCTTTCAAATGAAGAGAAGACAATATGCAGACGATCTGGGAAGGAACATCGGAACAGGAGGAGGCCATTCAGCCCCTCGAGCCTGTTCCGCCATTTAATTAAACCATGGCTGATTTGTATCTTAACTCCATTTACCCGCCTTGGTTCCGTAACCCTTAATACCCTCACCTGACAAAAATCCGTTAATCTCAGTTTTGAAATTTTCAATTGACCCCCAGCCTCAAAAGCTTTTTTTTTCCCGGGGGGGGGGGGGGAAGAGAGTTCCAGATTTCCACTGCCCTTTGTGTGAAGAAGTGCTTCCTGACATCACCCCTGAACGGCCTAGCTCTAATTTTAAGGTTATGCCCCCTTGTTCTGGACTCTCCCACCAGAGGAAATAGTTTCTCTCTAACGACCCTATCAAATCCTTTAACCATCTTAACCTCAATTAGATCACCCCGTAATCTTCTATAATCAAGGGAAGCCTAGTCTATGAAACCTGTTCTCATAATTTAGCCCTGGTATCATTCTGGTGAATCTGCACTGCACTCCCTCCAAAGCCAATATCTCCTCCATGAGGTGCACGGCCCAGAACTGAAGGCAGTATCTCCAGATGGGGTCTGACCAGAGATTTATATAACTGTAACATAACTTCCACCCCTTTTGGATTACAGTCCTCTTGAGATAAGGGCCATTAACGTTTTAAATTATTTTTCTTGACAGAGACTTAGCTGGGCTCGTAGGAGGATCAATGCAAGTGTTTAAACACAAAGTGTCTTGGCTGAGCTGGGAGGTTTGTGGGTTTTAAAGCCTCCCCGCCCTGAGCAATGGATCCAGCTGTCGCGATCAATGCAGACAGACTAAGGTTCCGAGGCAGGGAAGGGGAACTTCCTTCAGCTAATATTGCAAACCGTCCGATATCTTAAGGGTTGACCTTGCCTTACCTGCCTGGCTGGAGTGAGGGTACCATCCACATCAAAGAGGCAGAGAGTGTGGGGGTCCGGCTGAGCCTTGGCCATGCTACATTAGCTCAAGCGGTTTTGGATTGAGTCGGGGCTCGGGGCTGTGCAAATAAGATTTCGAAAGTAGCACCTAGTCGAAACTGACGACAGTAATCACATGCCAGGTGGGGGAAGTGGCTTCCAGTCACGTAGGAGAGAGAGAGAAAGAGGGGGGAGTGGGTGGCTGGGTGAGGACAGGACTATACTCGGTGTCACTTCTCTGCAGATTACACCCTGGGAAGGTCAATGCTCAAGGAGAGGCTGAAATTACGACAGGGAGGAAGCGATTGGGCTGCAGGAGAACTCCAAGAGAAAGCGGAGCTACAACTGCAATGTTTATGAATCGACAGAGCGCCGAGAATCCTCCAGCCCAAAGCTAATAATGTTGGCTAAAGAAATTTGCTGTTTTATAGATAAGATTTTTTAAAAAGTTTTAAAATAGTGTTTGCTCTTTTATCAAAACCAATAGTCCCCCCTCCCCGGAAGTGTTGATGCCTGGCTGAGGTGTGGTTGCACCGGTGCCATTTACCCTCCAATATCTTGCCCATTATTAACATGTGAGCCTTGACTATTCAACCACGGGCTGCACCACAGCCCAAGCTCGGTCCTGTTCGCACCCAAAGTCCCCTCACACTCACACACAACAAACACACACACAAACATACTCTCACACACACACACCACATACAAACAAACATACACAACACACACACACACCACATACAAACAAACATACACAACACACAAACAAACATACTCTCACACACACACCACATACAAACAAACATACACAACACACAAACAAACATACTCTCACACACACACCACATACAAACAAACATACACAACACACAAACAAACATACTCTCACACACACACCACATACAAACAAACATACACAACAGACACAAACAAACATACTCACACACAACAAAAACACACACGCTTCCAGGAGAGCTCACTGGTTAATTGTCAGGAGCAGGAACCTTGGCTGATTTTCTTTCCCACCTAAAGACTTTTTTTTGGAAAGCTGCAGCTATTGGACTGCAGCCAGCCGCCTCCCTGCACCTCAGTCCTGCCAAACCTTCACTTATCTCCTATCACAGCTTTGTAAAACGTACAACCATGGACTTCTAAAGATTTCCAATATCTACCGAGCAGAACTTCACTGAGAGTTCAAAATCACCCTCCTTCAAAAATGTTTTTATTTTCCACAATGTTACACTGGTTTATATGATTATTTAGCTGTACATCTTGCTTACACTGTAGTTACAGGAGTACCTTGAGCACAGTACCTGTGTTCCCAACTTGCCTTATGTATCAGTCTGTCCCTCACTCGGCAAAGGGAGGCGAGGAGGTTTTGTTGAGTAGATATCGGGGGTGAGTTTAGATGCTTGGTACTTTCTTAATGGTAGGTGGAGCCCATACATCACACATATCCCATAGATATCAGCTTGGTTCAGTGTGTAGCACTCGTACCTCTGAACCAGAAAGTTATGGGTTCAAACCTGACTGCAGAACTTGAGCTAGAAAAGAGAAGGCTGAGGGGGTGACCTAATAGAGGCCTTTAAGATTATGAAGGGGTTCGAAAGGGTAGATGTGGAGAAGATCCTTCCGCTTGTGGGCGAGAACAAAACTAGCGGTCAAAATATAAGATAGTCACTAATAAATCCAATAAAGAATTCAGAAGGAACTTCTTTAGCCAGAGTGGTGAGAATGTGGAACCTGCTACCACAAGGGGTAGTTGAGGTGAATAGCATAGATGCATTTAAGGGGAGGCTAGATAAACACATGAGTGAGAAAGGAATATGATGATAGGGTTAGATGAAATAGGGTGGGAGGAGGCTCATGTGGAGCATAAACACTAGCAGACTAGTTGGGCTGAATGGCCTGTTTCTTGCTGTAAATTATATGTAATCTAGGCTGACATTCAGTGTCAGGGGAGTGCTACATTGTCAGAGGTACTGTCTCGCAGCTGAGCTATTAAACTGAGGCCCTGCTTGCCTGTTCAGGTGGATGTAAACAATCCCATGGCACTCTCTGAAGAATGTGGAATTCTCCTGGACAATTATTATTCTGTAAGCAACACCACAAAACAGATTCGACTAGTTAAGTCATCTCATTTGCTTTTCGTGGGACTTTGCTGTGCATTAAAGGGGCAGCTTGGTTTGTCTACGCAACAATGCTGATGTAGTTCAAAAGTAATTAATTGGCTGTGAAATGTTCTGGGATATCCTGAGGATGTGAAAGGTTCACACTTAAAGAATTATACAGCACAGGAGGAGACCATTCGGTCTATCGTGCCTGTGCTGGCTCTAAGAGCGACTAGTTAGTCCCACCTGCCCCGTTCTTTCCCCATAGCCCTGCAATTTTTTTTTCTTTTTTTATATAAAAAGTAGAGATCCAATTGCCTTTTGAAAGTTACTATTGAATCTGCTTCCACCACCCATTCAGGCAGCGCAGTCCAGGATATCATAACTTGCTGAGTAAAAAAAAAAATTCTCATCTCCCCCCTGGCTTTTTTTGCCAATTATTTTAAATCTTGTTACCGACCCTCGTGCCAGAGGAAACGATTTCTCCCCATCTATACTATCAAAACCCCATATAATTTTGAACACCTCTATTAAATCGCCCCATAAGCTTCTCCACTTTAAGGGGAACAGCCCCAGCTTCTCCACATAACTGAAGTCTGTCGTCCCTGGTACCAATCTAGTAAATCTCCTCTGTACCCTCTCTAAGGGCTAGACATCCTTTCGAAAGTGTGATGCCCAGAATTGGTCACAATACACTTGCTGGCTAATCACTGTTTATAGTGGATGATGTCACCTGATGTGCTCACAGCAAAGCCCTCATGTTACACACGCACTTTCCAGCAGGGGTCACTGGATTAAATCAGGAGCAGGAACTTTGGCTGGTTCTTTTCTCGTTAAGCCTAGGGCCGTGCAAGCTAATTGTATCTCTAACACTGCAGAGCCCCCCCAGGCCACCTCCTCTCCACCCCCCCCTCCCTGCTATGAATGGCTCTGTTACTCACTGGCAGTGCACTTACCAACCCATTGGGGGTTTGACATCACACTGCGGGCATGATTAAAACTAAGGACTGAAAGTTTTTTTAAAATGGTCTTTATTGGCATTTGAAATGGTACCTACACACATGTATTAAAACAAACCTGTACATCAGAGATAGTTACTGTGCAAAAAATTTAAAAAGTTTTTTCCATCAACAAAAACATACAGAACTAATGAAACAAAGAGCCAGCAGCAACTGCATTTTAATGCAATATTAAACCCCGTTTGAAGCAAAAAAAACCACGCAATTTACAAATTGACTGACATTTAAAATGTGCCCAGTTACAAAGGAAGAAACAAATTGGTGATTACTTTTACAATTTAGAGGAAAATTTAGGCAAAACAAAATACCTTGAGAAAGCAGAGACCGATCACACTCAGTGTGAGGTGATGTGGAATGTGCATTGTTTAAAAACACTGCTGTGTAATTGCTGTAACAAGACAGATGTGACTGGGTTGTTCATGTACCCACTCAGGACAAGGTAAAGAGCAAAAGCAGTCAGGGTGCTTCCCAGCAGCTGGTTATAGAGCAGTGGCAGCAGAGCTGTCATGCAGGGTGACTTCCCTTTCTCTCGGCTGGGGTATAGTCTGTACTGCTGGGCGTGGGGAGAAGACGTACCTGATAAATAGGTCTACATTTTTCTCACAGTCTGCACAAGGTTCCTTGGTAATTAGGCAGGCCCTGCAAGATTGGCGCTAACAAAAGAAAAATCACCAGCAGAATCTTTCCGCCAAAGCTGCCTACTTCACATCGGGATTCGGGCAGGGGGCTTCCTTAAACGCAGGTCTATGCCGACCAACCACGTCCCTCCTGTGAGCACTCGAATCAGTCAGAAACACAAGAGGAAACCAAATTTACTTAACTGAAAAGGTGATCAATATTACCAGCTCCAGCTAACTGAACTCAGATACACCGTGTGATACCACCTAGTGCTGGATCCAATGAAGCTGGGATCAAAAACGGGAATGGAAAATAGAGAGAAGCACATTATCGTCTAAAAGCATAAATAAGGATGGCAAGGGAAGGTCAGTGGGATTTGAGCTTGTACTTTCTCAAATAATCACAAGGTTATCAGAACCGTTGAGAGTTGCTAATGATTCAGTCACCGGCCCCACGATTTCCATTCATTAATTTTTATGCTTATGGTTTGTAGGGAATTCCAACACTTCTTTTGCAAATGCTCATTCCCCACGTGAATTGTGAGCATTAAAAACACTGCTAGTCACAGGATTGGAGAGCGTAGAAACACTGTGGCCAAAATGCTGCCCATTTATTCCCTACCATCCCTCACATTCTGTTATCACAGTAATTTTGAAACTCAATGCCAGTAAATATATTTGAGACACATCTATGACGTGCCCACCAGACAAAGATTTGGGTTTTGTTAACCGCTGGTGTAAATCTTGGTTCACTGTAAATTTTATCTTTTTGGGGGAATTTTTTCCCCTTTATGAACCAATGTTTATTTGCATTATATTTATTAAGTCTGTGCTGAGTCCCTGATATTTGACTAAAAATTCTACGAAAAGTAGTCCTACTGATGAGCAAACATATCTGTTCAGGAGCTAATCTATGTTCTCTCCACAATTTGTGTCAAAATGTGATGTCCTTTCCATAGTTCTGCCCAATGCTACGTCACAGCCACCAGAAGCTCCTAGTGTGTAATGTACATGCTAAAAAGCAAACTTCAGTGGCAGAAGCTGGACGCTGCAACACTACTGCAGTCTCGAGTGGCCGAAGCCGGAAGCTGCAACACTACTGCAGTCTCGAGTGGCCGAAGCCGGAAGCTGCAACACTACTGCAGTCTCGAGTGGCCGAAGCCGGACGCTGCAACACTACTGCAGTCTCGAGTGGCAGAAGCTGGACGCTGCAACACTACTGCAGTCTCGAGTGGCCGAAGCCGGACGCTGCAACACTACTGCAGTCTCGAGTGGCCGAAGCCGGACGCTGCAACACTACTGCAGTCTCGAGTGGCAGAAGCTGGACGCTGCAACACTACTGCAGTCTCGAGTGGCCGAAGCCGGACGCTGCAACACTACTGCAGTCTCGAGTGGCCGAAGCCGGACGCTGCAACACTACTGCAGTCTCGAGTGGCAGAAGCTGGACGCTGCAACACTACTGCAGTCTCGAGTGGCCGAAGCCGGACGCTGCAACACTACTGCAGTCTCGAGTGGCCGAAGCCGGACGCTGCAACACTACTGCAGTCTCTAGTGGCAGAAGCCGGACGCTGCAACACTACTGCAGTCTCGAGTGGCAGAAACCGGACGCTGCAACACTACTGCAGTCTCGAGTGGCAGAAGCCGGACGCTGCAACACTACTTCAATGTTTTGCTTGAGGGGCATTTGCAGATGATACAGTCCATTACTCCATGGTGCAGTATGTGAAATTCCTACGTGCCGATCTCCTGATTTTAAATGTGACATGCTGGATAGTTCCCAAGTGAGGGCCAGACACATTCCCCACAGGAAAAGTAAAACAGAATCCAGGATTGACTCTGGTTACTCACCACCTCCGCTTCTTTACGCCATCCCTATGCTTTCTCTCACTGCACAGCATGAGGACAGGAGGAACAGTGCTGTGGCAATAGCTGTATGGGCTATAAATTCAGGTACAAAGACATATGGAACAACAGTGCTGTTGATGGCCCTGGGGGCTGCAAATGGTCTCGTAACTACATATTACGTGTACCTTTGCTCCATAGAGCAAGACAGATTCCCCATTAGTCAATCCAGACATTAGTCTTATTGTTCTTAAGATCTCTCAACAAACTTGAAATGTCAGTTTTTGTGCTCAATCAAGTTTGGGCACTTGAAAATGAGCTAATAATGATGTGTAACAGTTAAGTTCCTGTTAATTCCTATTGACTGAACACAGGCGCAGATGAAACATGCCAGGCAATGCCATGTCATAACCAGCTGACAGCAGGTACCCCTGAATCAGGGTAAGGCTGGTAATGTTCGAAACCTCCTATCCTTCCATCCAAGATAATGCAATGAGAGGACCACTCGCACAAGATTTAACAACTAAACCATTACTGCAAGAAATAATCTACAATTAATCATAAAACCCAACAAAATGCACACTATTAGTGCAAATGATTTGTAGACCAAGCGAGGAGCTACAACCGACAGCCTGGTCAAACATAAATAAAACGAACAGCAGTGGTGGATTTTGAGCAGCAAGCAGTCTCAGAACACGCTGGAGCAACAGGATACTGAGAAACCAGCACTAGTTTTCAAAATCATCAGCCAAATGAGTAAGAGCAATATTAAAGCAAACATTTATATATATGTTAAATAAACATAAAAAGATTCATTTTCACTTAAATAAGCACAAACACAAACTTTTTTTAAAAATGAACTGAACTTCTATTTGGCAGATTTGTAAATGACATTTTAATGGACACTGAGATTTAGTTGTGAATATACATTCCCCCTCCCCTCCGGTCAATTCCTCTTTACAGCACTCAAGTTAAATGCCATTTTGTAGATGTTGGGAAAAAGCACTTCTCTGGCTTATGAACTGGAAGTACAATAGTCCAAATGGATTTATAACACGACTGTGTTTTACTTTAAGCAGCAGTGCTTTGAGTAGGATGAGACTGAAGTAGGAGTAGGCTGAATACTATTATCTTTACCCAGAACGTAGGAACAGCAGGAGGCCATTCAGCCCCTTGAGCCTGAAGCTGATACCAGTTATCCATAAAAACTGCCAATATCTAAACACTGTAAACAGATCTATTTTTAGATAGAAGATGGCAATATTTTCAGTGCATAAAACCCATGCCAGTACAGTGTGACGCTTAGTTTGGAATGCAATCTATCTCATATAATTCAGTTGGTTAATTCGAATGATCCGATCACAAGTTTTGTTTTAGCACTAAATTCCCATTAACATTTTTTTTAATTCAAATTATCAGTTGTTCAATTTGTTTTTTAAAGTGCAACAATGACATTGAATTATCTGGAATAGACCTGATAGTGGACCAGTAGACATTCTGGAGGCTGTGTTTTGCACATACTTCTGCTGGAAGACGAGTTATTTCTGAGCAGGACTCGTACCAAATTAAAAGCCAACCTGAAGGGCAGCTGCACAGTTCTATAATTGAGAGTCCAAGACCATTTCAGATCGCACCCCCCCCTTCCCCCGAAGAACCATTTGTTCCACGGGGGCCAACTGCACTTCACTGTCCCTCAAATTTTTGGATCTTTCCTGAAGGCGGCAACTCACACTTATAGCAGAGTCCCACAGGCACCAGCCGCCCTCTGGTACTTCACCCAAATGGCCATTCTTCATGTACCAGACACCGTCGACAAGCTGCTGAACCAGAGGGGTGAGGCGGCATCACTCCAGACTTGATCCTATCCACGCCTGACACACACACGTTGTAGCAGAAGTTCAGAATGTCAATCCTGGCTGATTTTCTTTCCCCCCCACTTCCAAAGCTCAGGTGCACTGAGGCCAATTGCAGTGCCCCAACTGTGGGCCTGTCTGAGATCACCTAACTCAGCATAGACTGGCCATCAAAACTGGGCCCTCCTGCTCCAGAATTGCTCAGATGCACGTTAAGCAGTTGTTAGCGAGTGAGCTTTTGGTTTAATGGTAGCAATCCCGCCTCGGAGTCAGAAGTTACAGGGTTCGAACCCCACTCCAGACAGTCCCGGCGAGTGGAGACCACAGCTGCGCCTCTGAACTCTGGGTCGACATCCAGCAGGATACTCGTGTACTGGAAGCCCGTAAAACCCTCCCAGTGTCTAGGACTAACTCTATCAGCTGGCACAAAGATGATTATGGCCACGGAAGGAGTGTTCATACTGCGGCCTGTCAAGACTGTTAACCAGCCTCTGAATTCTTCCACTACACACTATTCTCCAAGGGAAGAGCACGAAGGGACAGAAGCAACAACCAACTGAGCCAATGCAGAAGCTGCTATTATAGAGTAACAATGGATACCAAGGACAGATTGCAGGCAGCCATCTAATCACTGGATTCAGAGGCGTCAACTGCAAAATTGAGGTAACTGCAATTTATATCTGGTAACGAACTCCAAGATGGATCACAGCTTTAAAATCACTCCAGGTATTGGTTACTTTTTATTTTATGGATAATCCTAGTTTCACACTGGGTGTGGATCGAGTTTGTTCGGTTCAAAATAGGTGGGGTCACAAAACCAACCCCCAATCAGAGTTTCTGGGCCTAATGGGTTGAACCCCCTGGGATGATGATGATTGCAGGGGAAGGGAGAGTGTCTTGCATCAGCAGTCAGTGACCCTTGGCATAATACCGACACTTGGAGGGGGAAGAGGGCCACTAACTCAAGATTTAACAACTAAACGATTACTGCGAGAAATAAATCGACAACTAATCATGAACTTGAACAACGTGCACATTACTGGGGCAAGTGATTTGTTCCAACTCAGGAGACAACATTCTCACTGTGTCCGGGACACCCCACCCCACCGAATGTTTGCACATGGAGCAAGTTCAGAAATGGTGTGATGTTGAGCAGTGACAAAGCACTTGCCCTACGTATTATATACACAAGTCACGTAATTCTCATTTCGATCGGCCAAACCCAGCACTGGTCACCTGTAGCGCCAGGAAACAAAATGAAAACCCGGTGGAATAAAGCGGATTTGTGGAGACGGGGACCGACTTGCTAGTCAGCTTCGGGTGCTTTGAAGATTAGTTACTGTGGTAACAACAGCACTCACACAGTCGGAAAATGTCAGAAACAAAGTCACAAGGAGATTACAGCACTGCACTCAATTATTTTGTTTTTCTCCCCTCAATTTTCTTCCATCCTGCCAACGTCCTGTTAGCCGTTAGCTTCAAGACTGGGGACACTTGGGAGCAGTTCATCCCCTACCCTCTCAATAGGAGGGCCATAGTGAGACTGGAGAGAGGGGAAGGGGAGAAAATTATTTCAAGAGGGAATGTCACTCTCTTATATTAAAGTCAGTTTGAGGTCCCAGTCAGTCAGTTTGATCAATGAAAACAAGATTACAGTATTTTTCTTTCAAAAAGCACCGTTAAAAATTACTATTAGACTATAATAAACCCAAACTGCATTTTGAGGTTTTACTGAGATTTAGTCTTGAGGAAATTTTGCTGGAACGTTGAAGCCCAGGACAGTTCACCACTGGTGTGAGAATATTGGGGTTATTGTTCCGGTTATGATTCCAGAAGGAGAAGGCATCCAACCTGGGTACAGTTACCCCAACCCACCACTGTTAGGGTTCAAAGTCCTTCCCCAACTCCCACAATGTAGCACCAGCGCAGAAAAACTTTTTACGCCACATTCGTGGCATGGTTGAAAACCCTGCCCCGCACCATGTGGGATCTTTTAGCCGACTTGTTAATGCACCAATCAATTCCAGACACCCCGAGTTTTACAAATCCATCGTCAGAAGCCGAGGGCTCGATGGTTTACTGGCCATTGTGCTGGGGTGGGTTTGACTGTCAGCTGGTCTTTAACTGGTCCCACCTGGCTCTGGGAAACTTAGCAGATATTGTTGGGCAATGAGACAGCAGACCCGCAATCTGGGAGACTAAATTATTTTCACAGAAATCATGCTCCTGGAGTATTTTCAATTCAACAGGTCTTGAGCATGTGTTGTCCAACAGAAATGGCTGTCTTGCTACAGGTGTGGCTATGGCGACACCATTTTAGCTACGTACTAATTTTAGTTAAAAAAAAACACCTTGCATACACTCACACAATACAAGTAAATACACTTCAGGTGTATATTTACTTAAACATACGTCTACCACCATTCAGTAACCAAGGAAGTAAAGCTCTCAACGATCAAAAAACTCGCACTCTCTGCTTTTCCTTTTACCAACAAACGCATAAAAACATTAAAGTACACATCCATACACCGTGCGAATATGAGTACTCAGATCGTACTGTCTTTTGTTCATTTAAAAAAAAACTTACCAATTAGAAATGCAATTTTTCATGTCTGAATTCCCAATTCGCCACACGTGGCTAGTGGCTAATATATTGGACAGCACTGCACTAGACCAGGTAGTGTGCTGTAACACCCCATACCACTGCCCGGGCTAACTGGGTATTGAACACTTGGACCTTGTTGGTCTGTACAGTGGCTTGACCTCAGCCACTGGGGTGGCCTCTGATCTGACTACTTAAAAAAACAGTAGAACGCAAGGTTGCGCTGGCCAACAATGAACTGTACAGAAGAGCCCTGGCTCATTCACTCCCTGGGCAGCGCTGAATTAGCTGGTCTCAAATACGGTGGTTATTAAGGCAGCGCATTCAGCTGCAACCAAGATTAGGGAGGAGAAAGTATATCCAAAGCCCAGGATTCATGCTCCCGACTACTAGCCAGTAACTGCGTGGGAAATAGGTATGTGGGGATACCTGGTGAGAATAGGTTCCTGCCTGGCAGTGATGGCCCCCAAAGTTGGACAGCCTACCGACACTCACCGTGCAATGAGTGACCAGCTGACAACCGAGGGTTTCTGCCCCACCCCCCCACCTCACCTCGTGAAGCCATCCTCCAGCTTCAGTATTGTATTCTGGACAGGAGGGACAAGGGGAGAAAAATCTGAGGGAAAAATAAAAAAGTGGTAGGGATAAATGCTTGAGATTGAGGTAGTCTGAAACTGGGAGACCTCGCTTGACTCCACCCGTAAGCTTTGATGGTGTGCAATACTCTACTGAATCGATCAGGTGGAAGACGGAAGAACCACCCAATAACTAATCAGCTATAATAAAAACAGAAATTGCTGGAGAAGCTCAGCAAATGAGGCAGCAGCTGCGGAGAAAGAAACAGAATTAACGTTTCAGGTCGAAGACCTTTCGTCAGAACTAATCAGCTGTAGCCAAGCGCCAATAGATACTCTGTACAGCACGGGAATTGTGCCATTAACAGAGTGCGGTACTAGGAAGTGCGCTGAGATCTAAAGCACTTGAGTAACATCCGAGAAGCTGCACCAGAAGAAAAGGCGAGCAGAAGGCAGTGCCGCCTTCACTAGAGCGTTATGGTGGGCAAGGGAGGTTCTCCTACCATATCCACCTGAACTGTGGAAAAAAGTTATAGATTTTGTCGTTCCAAACTTGGATGGAGAATGGAGAGAATATCGCAGGCGATATAGCATTAGAGCAAGGTACAGACGGCCAGCAATCTGAGATGAGCAATTAAGACTATCGCACAGCATTGCACGGCATGAAAGTGCAGTGACTGAAGTATTATATTTTTCCCCATATTGTCAATATGCAACATATCTACACTAAATAAACCCAGTGACAACACTGGAAAAGTTATCCCTTACATTGTTCAATGAACTGGCAATGATGCTGGCACGACAGTTGGCAAACACTGACAGATTTCCATGCTGGTGGTCTTTTTTGGGGGGTCCAGGGGGGTAAATACATTGTATAGCAATGATGGAGAGTATTTGATGTCTCATGACTGCTTCTTACTTCAATTCATTCAAAGACAGCTGACAAAGGGGCATGATAACCTGAAATATTGCACTGTAAAAGTTCAGTATTTTTGTATATTATATATATATATATATGCACTTTTCAAATAGATTTTAAAAAAGAAATAATTCTACCACTTTTCAACCGTTCTACGCGTGTTAGATACGACACGAAAGATACTTGTGAAGGGAAATCTTCATTTTTTTGAAAATCATTGCTTAGTTCTGAGAGGCCAGTGACTATACACATCTCCGCAGGCAGCACCTCGCTGAATTGCTTCTACTAGCTCTGATTATGTTCATTGAAGCTGCTTCCTCCGGCTGGCTGAATCTGAACCGAATCCAGGATCGGTTTAATGAGTTGGCCAAAAGGGCTGATGAAAAGAAAAAAGGATATGAACACAGAAATTAGTCATTAAGGAAGTGATTGAGGGACTTACTTCTTTTGCTCATTTTCGTCCTTCCTCTCTTAAAAAGCACTGACTCCTTGTTGGCATATGGGTTCCGTGAACACTGGTGGCTATCCGACACTGTGACCAGTCCGAGTGCAGTTAAACTATGGAGGGCCATCACAGCAGACCCTAACTTTGTCCTTACCCGACGTCTACACGGGCACATTTTCCAGCAGGGATCACTGGACAGCAGTCGGGATTGGGAATCCTGGCTGGCTGTCCCCATCCTAGCCCATTAAGGGCCAATAGCGCAGACTACAGATCAAACCCGGTTCCTTTGGGTCTGCATAGATCGATTACACACTACTTTTACCGACCGAGCCTTCAGGGAATCTTGCTGTACCCCAGCACGGGTCAGTGCATTCAGAAGAGGATGGAGACAACCTTCGGGACAAAAACCTCATGGGCAACGGTACTCACGTTGATAGGACCTCGGAAGGCAGGTCAGTGATATATGGCGGAATATTCTTCCCAGTGAGGAACTGGGAAACTTCATTACTGAATGTATTGCAGTTATGTTCAAAGAGTTTGTAGCACTCTCCCCTGTAACAAAAGGATAAAGTGAGAGATTTGACAGAACAGGTAGATAATGGCATCCAGCAGCTCTTGCAGTAGCAATCTGGAAGCTGTTGAGCTGTCCAGTGAGAGTCCCTTTTTGACAGTGTTTACGACTGCTATGGTATTACATAGAATTTTACAGCATAGAAACAGGCCATTTGGCCTAACTGGTCCATGCCGATGTTTATGCTCCAAAGGGGGCCTCCTCCCGCCCTACTTCATCTAACCCGATCAGCATATCCTTCTATTCCTTTCTGCCTCGTGTGTTTATCTAGTTTTTCCCTTAAATGCATCCGTATTGTTCGCCTCAACTACTCCTTGTGGTAGCAAATTCCACATTCTCACCACTCTCTGAGTAAAACAGTTTCTCCTGAATTCCCTATTCGATTTATTAGTGACCATTTTATATTTATGGCCCTAGTTTTGGACTCCCCCACAAGTGGAAACAATCACTGCCCACAAGTGGAAACATCACAAGTGATAAGTGTTTAAAAAACTCTTGGTGGTATTATTATATTTAAGATAACAAAAGTTTAACGGAAAATATATCAGTGTTTAACATGAACTTTAAAATTCCCTTTTGCATCTGTATCTATCAGCTATAGCAGGAGGGCAAAATAATATTATGCATTAGAGCTCCTCCCAATGGCTCAGCTGGTCATTCCACTCCACACAGTGTTTCTGAGCCATATGCTCAAAGCAGGTCCCAGGTTCAATCGCCAGCTTGTGCTGAGTTAGCTAATCTCTGCTGTGGTAGAAGTAGGGGCACTAGGATTGACCCCAACACTGTAAAACTGTACTTCAGCAAAAATCAGTGGTTTCAGGAGGAGAGGAAACTAAATTGATTTAGGTTTACCTATTTTAATCACCAATTTAGAGTCCATTCCACATCTCAAATCAACACTGGAGTACTCACCCAAATATTAGTGAAAAACTCATTAAATGAGAAGAACAAGGCAGAAAATACCACCTTACGGACAATAAGACATTGTGTCACGTCCATTATAACTTAGGTCTGGGATTCTCATTTAGTGGCCAGTTGCACTTAATTCGCTTATGTGAACATCTGCTTCCCAACATGGAGACGATACAGCCCTCAATCTACAGACTCCATCTACATTGTACCTGTGAACTGAGGATACAGCCCTCGATCTACAGACTCCACCTACACTCTACCTGGGAACAGAGGATACAGCCCTCGATCTACAGACTCCACCTATACTCTACCTGGGAACTGAGGATACAGCCCTCGATCTACAGACTCCACCTACACTCTACCTGGGAACTGAGGATACAGCCCTCGATCTACAGACTCCACCTACACTCTACCTGGGAACTGAGGATACAGCCCTCGATCTACAGACTCCATCTACCCTGTACTTGGGAACTGAGGATACAGCCCTCGATCTACAGACTCCATCTACCCTGTACCTGGGAACTGAGGATACAGCCCTCGATCTACAGACTCCACCTACACTCTACCTGGGAACTGAGGATACAGCCCTCGATCTACAGACTCCACCTACACTCTACCTGGGAACTGAGGATACAGCCCTCGATCTACAGACTCCACCTACACTCTACCTGGGAACTGAGGATACAGCCCTCGATCTACAGACTCCATCTACCCTGTACCTGGGAACTGAGGATACAGCCCTCGATCTACAGACTCCACCTACACTCTACCTGGGAACTGAGGATACAGCCCTCGATCTACAGGCTCCACCTACACTGCACTGAATTGCTAGGACAATTCAATGTAAAACTAAAGACACACTATTCATTCCGTTCAAGGCTTTGGTACGGTCACATTTTTCCCCAGTTTTGGTCCCACACCACTGGAGGATGCTGAGGCCCCGATGAAGTTTTATAGAGGAGGGCAACTACAATGAAACCTAGTGTCAGGGCTCTCAGCTATCAGAATCGCTCCAGATATTGGGGCTTTTTTCTTTAGAGAAACACAGGTTTAGATATAATTGAGGTTTTTAAAATGACGACGCCATTAGATTCTGTTCTGTTTGATAGATCATTTATGATGGCTATAGGTCATTTATGTAGGACTAGGGGGCATGAGAATAAAATCTGTAGGCAAAAATTTAGGTTAGATGTTAGGAAGTTTTTCACTTCACAGAGAGTCATCGCGCTCTGCAACAGATTACCGAAGCATGAATTGAGTATGGATTCCCTTTTAAAGAGAGATCTGAGCAAGTTTTTGAGAACTTGTATATTTCTAATATATTAACATGTCCCGTTATAGAGGGTAAATTGCAGCTGAGCCTAGATTAAGATTAAAGTTACTGGGGTTTCCTGGAGCTTTGCCTTAGGGAGTCGAAAGAGGAAATTTCCAGTTTTTCCTACATTGGTGTCAGCTTTCTTCCCCCCTTCTTTTTTGCACGCCTCTCCCAGGAGATTGCATGATTTTGGGGGGGGGGGGGGGGGGGGCGGGGGGCGGGACGGCATCAGTGGTGTCCGTGCCTGCATCATGTCTGGAGGAGATGGGCTTGAGAATTGTGATCTCTGGACTCCAAGTCATACTGTACCATAGAACTGAACATACTGACTGTAGAACTGGACTCAACGCCTGTTACTAAACAAACCAACTGTGAGGTGACAATTGGCATTGTCCAAGAAAGAGCTCACCTACTCTAAGCAGTGTTACAGGTAGAATAAAATAAGTAAATCTCACCATTAGCACCACTTTTAAAAAGAAATCTACAAACAGATAAGGCCATTCTGGTGGAACTTGTGCAACTTTCCCATGTTGTGATGCAACATCTTCAGGACAGGAAGGTTGGAAATAATTTTTTTTTAAACAAACGCTATTTGATCTTGTGGCACTGCACTGCCTCCACTGGCGGGTGGGTGTAATTACAGAGTGACAAGTTTACATAGGTAGTTTCTGTAATAAATATAGCCCTTGACATTTATAATGGAGTTAAGTTGTCAGCAAGTGCGCGCAGAATCAAGATGTTTAATATATTAAATAGATGGAAGTGCTGGCATTGTTCGTGACTGCCAGTGACCCTAAAGTCTTGAGGTATCCCCACGTTTGGTTCTAGGCAACACAACAACTGGGCTTACCATGTCTGTGCGAGGTAGAAAAAATGAGGAGCAAACAGGAACTAACCTGAAGGCTGACTCTCCCAAAGATGATAAATAATCCATGAACAGCTCCTCAGTCACTTCTGTGGTCCCAAGATCAACGACAGAGTCAGGTGGCCCAAGTAAAGTCCCTCCCTGGGAACCAAAAAATGGAACATTGGAAATTATAGCACGTAAAAAGGTCAATTGGACCCAATGAGGTGCAGACGTTGTGCTAAATGCCTTGCGCCATTACGACACAGCTCCCACATACACTGCCCTTCCAGTGTGTATGGGAAAGATTGCCCAACACAAGAGTATCTCCACAATGCTGGCAGCAAGACTTTAAATGATGCCTTACTGGAAGGCAATGCCACCAGACAGTAAACCAAAAAGTAATGCAAGCAATGAAGACAGCATTATATTAACCACTGCTAAAAATATTAGCTCCCCTGGTCTCTCAGCAAGCACCTGAGCCATATGGAACAGGAAGGTCTTAGACTGAACTCCTGGTTTGTGTTGAATTAGCTGATTTCAGCCAGGGTGGCAGCTCAATTAGCCTCAGTACCCTTAGGTCAGGGAGAAGAACATTAGCCAGGATTGCTGTTCTTGATCATTGTACAGCGTCCCCACTGAAAGTACACACGTGGACACTGGGTGGGGATGGGACCAAGCAAAGTCGTGCCGCTCCTGGACAGGTTGAACAGTCTGTAGACATTGCCTTTCCAGACTCTCATGTACACAATGGCAACTTGGAGCAAGAGGACTGCCTCGCAGCATGAATCAGGAGAGGAGGGGAGGGCAAAAAAAACAAGGAAAGAAAAAAGAAAACACAAGCCAAAAGCATAAAAACCAGGCTGCAAAAAGTTCACAGATGCAGCCGCTCCCCCACGACAATAAATGGAAATCAGGACAGTAAGAAACAATGATTAATTTCAAAAAGGGAATTGAAGTCAGATCTTGCAAACAATCAAAAAAGGAGCCAAACCTTTGTGGTGAGAGTTAACGGAAAGCATCATAACAGATGCAATGAATGAGGATTTAGAACATATAAGGATTATAGGGTTTACCTAACACGGCTCCAGAAAAGGAGTCATGTTTGACAAACCTGATCCTGGTGATCTGTAGACATCCTCTACTAGGACCTCCAAAGGCTTTCGATAAAGTGCACGAGGGATCGTGCAAGTAAATTAGCTCTAATGGTATGGGGGTGCGAGGAGAGGAGGTTGGGGGGGGCGGGGAGAAATGGGTCTATGGATCAAAACAAAATAGGCTAAGGGACCATAAACATAGGGTGGTTTTAAATGTGATCCCAGTAATGCACGGGGTGCCCTAGGGTGAGATGCTGGGTCTCCTCCTGATCATTATATTCGTTGACGATCTGGAGGGGGGCCCAGGCAGCACAGTAATTAAATTTGCAAATGACACTAAATTGTGTGGCAGAGTCACTAACCTGAAAGAGGGACATAGATTACAACTGGATTTGGATATAATGGAGAAGTGGGCCCCAAGACTGGCAATTGTCCTTCAATGTAGACAAGTGTGCAGTTATACACATAAGGCCATGGGATACAACATAGTGGGGTGGGTTACAGGTAAACAAGAGGGAGATATATTTGGGAGTGATCATTGACTGCTACCACAAGGCCATGGCCAAATCAAATCGGGCCCTATCCTAGGCTGTACTGGCCGGACAATTCATTACAAACCTAGGACCACAATGATATGGTAATATAAAGCTTTGATATGATTTCATTTGGTGTACTAGATTTAGATTTGGTCCCCTACCTCAAGAAGGACCTTGTGACTCTGGAGACGGTGCAGACAAGGATCATCTCTATCCTGACATCATTGAGCTAAGAAGATGGAGTTGATGCCTGGGGTTTGAACTTGATTACTTTGAGATTATTAAAAGGCATGTACAATATGCAAGTAGATATTGTGTTTGTTGTGGTGGGGATGATGGAACTGGGGGCCACCTGTACAACAGGGTGAGGTTGGATGTCCGGAAGGAAGTTTTATTTTGCCTCCAGGGTTGATTGACCGGTGGATCAGGATGCCAGAAGAGGCAGTGGAGACTGATTCCTTAAGTTCCTCAAGATGGATTTCTGGAAAATATGGTGGTCACAGCACATGGAAGGCAAGGGTCAATTATATCCTGGAAATGAATTAGCAGGCCTGGGTCCTTCCTGATTGCACAAGTGAGTTGGAGCGGAATTTTGTTTTAAACAGAACTGCTGCATTGGCTACAGGCGTTGGGGAGGAGAGGGTTGGTTTGTGCATGAACATGAAATCGGCAGATGAATGGGGAGAGCGTGTACAGATACATAACTGTTTTTTAAAAAAAGAGAAAGAGCGAGCACTCACTGGCTGACAGTTAGCAATTCCACCGGACCCATAGAAGAACTCCTCTCCATTGACAACAATCGCAGTGTGCCTGATAGAGAAACAAATACAAATGCATTTTAATAATTACCTTTTAAAAAATATGTAAGCCCTTTCCCTACCAAAGGCCAATACTAGTTTTGAAAATACACAGATTAACTCACCATATTCCATCAAGTTGTTTTCCTGTTTAAAAATAAAGGAAAAAAAAGAGATAAGTGTCTAGACAGGAGGTGGTGATGAATAGAACTAGCAGGCTGGATCCTTAACTCTCAGATATTGTCAACTCAAACTTCACAGAAGTAGGGATTACTTTTTATGGTGAATGGCCAAGGCCCATCATACAGGAGACCAAGAATGAAAAAAAAAAGTGGGAGGGTGCTGACGTAAATCAGGTGGTGAGTGATTCGGTGACACCAGACTTGGGATTTAAAAGCTTCAAGATTGTAATAGGGAGAGAAGATTGAGGGAGACAAGGACTTCTAGAGATTTGAGATCCTGGAGAAGAATGAGCTTGAGTAAGAGATTATGTAAATTGAATTTATTTCAACACAGTAAATTTACAAGGTGGGTGGAAAAGAGAGTGTAGATGCTGTGTTTTGGAGCTTAGAAAGAGAGAATAGTTCAGTGAGCACTGAACTCAGTAGGGTCCAGGCTTGATTAAAGAGAGACATGAGTGAGGGAGGAATGACGGCGTTGGAGGCTGGAGCGATCACCTATCAGATGATCAGCGTTTTTCTTTATTTCCTCCTTCTAAAGGCACAGACACCCGCAGGGGTCCAGTCCCTTAGTCGCCCTTCAGTATATTGACCAATTGGCCATTCTACGTGTGAGCCTCGTTAGCAAGTGTTAGCTGGCAGAGGGCATCAGATATAAGTCTGGCAGGGTCCTAATTTGCTGAACAGCCTGCTGGCACATACTGCCTAGTATGTACTTGAAGAACGATCACCTGGGCAAAGAGCCGGCAGCTGCTGGTGCCTGTGGACCTCAGCGCGAGTCAGAGGAGAAAAGCTGGGAAAATTCATTAATGTCGTCTGAATCCCAGGTTATGTCACCGACTCGAATCAGGCTCATCATCATCTTTTATAAGCCAACTAGGAGAACTGTCAGCGATCACCCGCCTACCATCTCACCTGGGGATCGACAGGACATCGAGGAGAGAACACCACAAAAGGGAAGAAAATACAATAAACTGTGACCTCCTGCTCCTTTCAGACTATTTAAAATTGTTTTGCCCCCAATTTGTGATGGGGAGGTAGAAACTCACTGCACTGAACGGTGTTGCCCTTTTATCATGATCAGCACAGGAGGAGGCCATTCAGCCCATCGTGCCTGTGCCGGCTCTTTGGTAGACCTATCCAATTAGTCCCACTCCCCTGCTCTTTTCCCCATAGCCCTGTAAATTTTTTCCCTTCAAGTATTTATCCAATTCCCTTTTGAAAATTACTACTGACTCTGCTTCCACCACCCTTTCAGGCAGTGCATTTCAGATCATCACAACTCGCTGTGTAAAAAAATGCTTCCTCATGTCGTCTCTGATTTTTTTGCCGATCACCTTAAATCTGTGTCCTCTGGTTACCGACCCTCCTGCCGCTGGAAACAGTTTCTCCTTATTTACTCCTGACGGACTTCATCCTTGAGTCTTAAAAGAAATGGCTGCAGAAATAGTAGATGCATTGATATTAATTTTCCAAAATTCTCTAGATTCTGGAAGGGTCCCATCAGATTGGAAAATAGCGAATGTAACTCCTCTATTCAAGAAAGGAGTTAGACAGAAAGCAGGAAACTACAGGCCAGTTGGCTTAACATCTGTCATAGGGAAAATGCTGGAATCTATTATTGAGGTTATAGCAGGGCACTTAGAAAATCTCAATGCAATCAGGCAGCGTCAACACGGCTTTGTGAAAGGGAAATCGTGTTTGACTAATTTGTTAGAGTTCTTTGAGGAAGTAACAAGCAACGTGGATAAAGGGGATCCTGTGGATGTGGTGGACTTGGATTTCCAGAAGGCTTTTGACAAGGTGCCACATCAAAGACTACTACACAAAATAAGAGCTCATGGTGTAGGGAGTAACATATTAGCATGGATAAAGGATTGGTTAGCTAACAGGAAGCAGAGAGTAGGCATAAATGGGTCATTTTCAGGTTGGCAAGATGTAACGAGTGGAATGCCACAGGGATCAGTGCTTGGGCCTCAACTATTTACAATTTATATCAATGATTTGGATGAAGGGACCGACTGTATGGTTGCTAAATTTGCTGATGGTACAAAGGTAGATAGGAAAGTAAGTTGTGAAGAGGACATAAGGAGTCTGCAAAGGGATATAGATAGGTTAAATGAGTGGGCAAAAATTTGGCAGATGGAGTATAATGTGGGAAAATGTGAACTTGTCCACTTTGGCAGGAGGAATAGAAAAGCAGTATATTATTTAAATGGAGAGAGATTGCAGAACTCTGAGGTACAGAGGGATCTGGGTGTCCTAGTACATGAATCACAAAAAGTTAGTATGCAGGTACACAAGTGATTAGGAAGGCAAATGGAATGTTGTCATTTATTGCAAGGGGAATGGAATATTAAAGTAGAGATGTTTTGCTACAGTTGTACACGGCATTGGTGAGACCACATCTAGAATACTGTGTGCAGTTTTGGTCTCCTTATTTAAGAAAGGACATAATTGCTTTGGAGGCGGTTCAGAGAAGGTTCACTCGACTGATTTGTGGAATAAGGGGGTTATCTTATGAGGAAAGGTTGGACAAGTTGGGCCTGTATACAGTGGAGTTTAGAAGAATGAGAGGTGATCTTATTGAAACATATAAGATCCTAAGGGGACTAGAAGAGGTGGATGCTGAGAGGATGTTTTCCCTTGTGGGAGAGACTAGAACTAGGGGCCACAGTTTAAAAATAAGGGGTATCCCATTTAAGACGGAGATGAGGAGAAATTTTTTCTCAGAGGGTCGTGAGTCTGTGGAACTCCCTTCCCCAGAGAGCGGTGGAGGCAGGGTCATTGAATATTTTTAAGGCTGAGTTAGATAGATTCCTGATTAACAAGGGAGTCAAAAGTTATAGTAGGTAGACGGGAAAGTAGGGTTGAGGTCACAATCAGATCAGCCATGATCTTATCAAATGGCAGTGCAGGCTAGAGGGGCCGAATTGCCTACTCCTGCTCTTAATTTGTATGCTCGTATGTACTCTATCAAAACCTTTCATGATTTTGAACACCTCTATCAAATCTCCTCTTAACCTTCCCTACTCTAAGAAGAACAATCCCTCATCCCTGGTACCATTCTAATAAATCTCTTCTGCACCCTCTCCAAGGCCTTGACATCCTTCCTAAAGTGTGTGCTCAGAAATAGACACAATACTCCAGCTGAGACCTAACCAGTGATTTATAAAAGGTATTATCACTGGCACCTTGTTTTCAGGACCAGTTGCCAGCACGGACAACAAGGAAAATACAGCAATGGTCTTTGCCACAGGCTCAGTGTCTCAGTTTGTGCATAGGCCAAAAGCAAATTCACTGTATTCACGTTGAGTTGCAGGGGTTATCAGGACCTTTTGAAGAGAGAGAAACAAAACAGTGCAAGGCCACTGGATGATGAGTCAGTAACTAGAGGGTATAAATTTCAGATGACCAAAAGGATGTAGGGAAAGATTAAGATTTTTTTTGAAATGCAAAGGGTTGCTAGGGCAGCGAATGCCCTACCAGCTACAGTAGTGGAAGCAGAATCCAGGATTCAAAAAGGCATGGAGATAAATATTTTAAAAAGAAAATTGAGGGTACGGGGAAAGGAGATTAAGGAATAGCTCCTTCAGAGAACCAGCACAGCCATGATGGGCAGAATGGCCTCCTGTGCTGTCAAGTCAATGATTCTATGGAATGCCTTATTATGGCTTTCAAAACCACCTGAAAGCACTTCAAAGTAATATGTTGTCTGTGAAGTACAGGGGACTGTTACACAGGCAAACACAACTGCAAATTTTGTACACAGCACAATCCCACAAACGGCAATGAGATGAACGACCCGTTTGGTGGTAATGGTTGAGAGAGGAGTGTTGGCCAGAGCAAACAGAGATGCTCTTTCATGTTGTTACTGAATACAATGATTATTCTGTAAACAAAAGCCAGTTGCTAACTCACAGGCGACAAAAATCGCAAATGAGTCACCTTCCATCCTGGAATAACCATAGGATTCCAGCCCTTCCTCGGCACTACTCTATTTATACAACCGTTATGTTCCAATTTCATGTTCTTTTAGTTCAAGATGTAAAATAAACTGGACTTGTGTGTCGAGTATAGCAGCTTTCCCCACCACAGCGCATCGTTTTATAAAGCAAGAGAATTAGGCTGGAGATTTTTTTTAAAACCTAGCAATCTGATATAAAATCAGAAAATGCCAGAAGTACACAGAACGGTCCTGGCCAAGGGTCTCTCCTCAAAACATTAATCTGTCTTTTCAGATGCTGACGGACCTGTTGTCTATTGTCAGCCTGTCGGCACAAGTTGCTGTGGGTTACCGGTAGCTGGAGTGACCGTCACCGGGTAACCTTCCCTCCGCCTGCCTGCTGGCCATTGATGGGGGGAGACGAGCTGTGGGGGTGAGGTAGGGAGGGAAGGAAGGACATTACCACGGGATGAATGCCATCACAATAAATGGACCTAGGTGTGATCAATTATTTATCACCTAGCTCTGACATCTGCTGTGTAAACAGCTTCACAAGACACAAGCTCTGTAATTAAACACAGATTTCAGTTTCAATTTAACAACCTCACATTAAATTTTTAAACAAATTAAAACATAAAAAGGGATTGATTTCAATTTTGTCAACTCATCCTTCACTTATCATTTGTTCCAATAATCCCCACGGAAATTTAAATACAACAAACTTTTAAGTTAGAACAAACATTAAAAAGTATAAAATAAAAATGAAACATTTATTATATAATTTTCTTTTTAAAAAAAATGTAATGGTTGCGGCCTACTCGCAGTTACCGGATCCCCGGTCTCGATTTTTGGCTATGGCCGCCTCCCCCCTCACCTTCCCGGGGACGGTTTTTGCTTCACTTACCGAGCATAAACGGGCTGAACTGGCGGGCCAGTCCCCGCGAAAGGTCGTAGACATAGAGTTTGACGGGATGAGGCGGCGTGTCCATGGTGCCGGGGACTCTGTCGCTCGCTGCCGGCTTCTGCTGCACTGTGATCTGATGATTTGATTTGATTTGACCGACCGCTCGCCACAGAACCTACAACATGAACAGCGGCTCTTCAGAGGGGTCCCTCCAAATGAGGCAATACCCCCCCGCCCCTCGGCCCCGCCCCTCTTCGCATACGGCCACGCCCCTCACCGCCCACCGCCCGGGATCCCAGGCACACGTGACACCAGGCTGTCAACCACAGCTTGCACCAATTTGGGGTGGGGGGATAAAGCATTGGCATAGATGTTGTACATGTGATATATATTTTATAATATATATACTGGGGCAAAGGACAGAGATTATAGAACATTGTTTTACATTAAAAATCTTACATCTGTGTGCATTTCCTTTCAACTTTTTCCATTCTAAATTCCTCTGCCCATATTTATAATGGCAACCGCCTACATAATTTAGAATCCTAAAACTTATTAATTGTAAGTCAACCCTCCCATCCGATAAACTTTGTACTTTGCCATATATTGGTAAGTCCTCCACCAGTGGTGGTGCTGCTGTGCCTCCATTGGTGGGAGAGTGTAATTACAGTATGGTAAGTTTACATAGGCACTTTCCATTATACACGTGACCATAAGAATTTATGACAGAAAAAAATTGACAGGTGAAGGGAAGGGGTTAACAACCCCTAGGACAATTGTGAATTTAAAATGCAAAGATTGCATTGTGCAGAAATGCTGAACCAGTACAAAACAGGACTGATAAACTGAGAATAAAATCGTTACATGTCTGGGCAAAGCAAGGCTTTGAGAATAAAACAGGACTGATAAACTGAGCACAAAGCGGTTACAGATCTGGGCAAACAAAGCTTCGAGAGGGTTTGGACATTGATAAGGGAGGCCTACACACTCCATGCTATGGAACAATGAGATAAAAGACAGATAGCGGTTGAAGAGTGAGACCTTGTTTAACATCTCAGGAAGTTGAGTGACGCACAACAGCCAACAGTCCACCACTGAGGCCTGTGTTGACCCTTGAGGCCCAGTAACCGGGGGGAGGGGGGGGGGGGTGATTGGACGAAATGGAACTTCCCTTAACTTTTACTCACACCCCAACGAGCCAGAACCATATAAAAATGGGACATCGTGGAAGATTCTTCACTGCAGTCGACAGAGTCTGAAGAAGCTTTGCCTACAGAAAGGATGTCCAACAAGAAGAACCTCAAGAGCTATGTAAACTGATCACTCTATTGCCTTGATGCTGAAATCCTTGGTTTAAGGCTGTATGTATTGCTTGATGCTTGTGTGAACTGTTAAATCATTAAAATAACAGTGATTAACTAAAATACAGAGTAATGTGACTTTCTTTGACTATTGTCCAGGCCCACGAATCACTGGAAAATCTGTATCCCTACACAGGCTGATGTAAGATTTTTAATAATATATATGTATCTACTGGGGCAAAGCAGATAGATTATCGAACATTATATACTAGTAAATTAACCCTAGTGTTGCCCACAATCAGTTGATGAATGTAAGTTTTTTTTATACAAGGTGATGATGGAGTACAGAAACTTGCTCCACTGCACCATCTAGCGGCCAGGGCCTGCAACGCCAAATGTAACTGCAAACGTGACAGAGACAGCAAACTGAATGGGAAATATTGACATCGCAATTGGCATACAATGGTAAAAGTGTGAACAAAATTGTGACAGTGGAAAGTAAGATTTAAGGATCGAAAGTGCTGCCAAATGCAAGATTTTTAATAATATTAGTCAATTTGCTGTGACATTGCGCACACTGAGTCAAGTCCGAGAGTAGCCTTCAGGTGAAGTGGGGTTAGAGAGTGAGGGATAATCCAGTCCCCATTTAAAGTCATACATTGGGTCCTTATTTCCATTATAAATTCCTATATCCACATATATAATGGAAACAGCCTGTGCAAACTTGTCATGCTGTAATTACACCCTCTGCCCACTGGTAGTGCTGCAGCACCTCCACTGGCTGTGCTGCAGCACCTCCACTGGCCAGACAGTGTAGTTACAGTGATAAGTTTACATAGCTGGTTTCCATTATAAATGTGGACATAGTAATTTATACTGGAAAAAGATGACAAGACATACATGGAGACATAAGGTTTTATATTTATATAACATATTACATTATATAGCATATATACTGTGGCAAAACAAAGATTATAAAACATTATATAATGTATGTACTTGGACAAAGCAGAGGCCATAGAAAATTGTCATTGCATTTTATAATGCATTATAAACTCTGCATTATGGAACATTATATATTAATGTTATATACTAGTGCAAAACATTGAGATAATAGAACATTATTATTATATAATAGTGGATCTTATGTGGTATCACTCATGGTGCATTAGAGGATATGCTGTTTTATAACAGTAGGGGTGTTATGTTATGTAGGAGATAATATCGCAGTTACTGATTTACAGTCAAATTCCATTTTAATTACATGGTATTCTGCAATTTTTACTGATGCTTTGGGGATCGAATTCCGTGACACTGTTCATTATTTTGTAAAAACCGTAAATATTCATTAAACTATGTATTTCATTTTTATCCCTTACCATTTTTAAAGCTGGAGATAGACAGCAAGACGGGATGCAAAAATGCACCAGTGGAGGGAGGTGTCTGGTATCTGGCAGTAAGTAGGTGGGAGGGGTTTAGGGTTTAGTGCAATGGGGGGAATGTCCTGAGGTTTTCCAGTACTGGGGTGGGCTGCTGGGGTTTAGCAGTGTGGGGAGGGGGTCCTGTGAACTGGAACTACTGTGGGGGCAGAACCTGAGTTTGACAGAACTGTGAAAGATAAACCTGAAATTTAGCACAAAGGGAAGGAGGTGGAATGAGAGTTTTGGGAACTACCAGCAGTTGAGGTTATGGTCCTGACAGTATTAGGGGCGAGGGAGGGAGGGAGGGAGGGGGGGGAAAACATTCTGGGTCTAGCAGCACAGGTTTGGAAGTTACTAAGCGATCTCTGCAAACATTGAATTCAGTGTTTTGTGATTGTTTCCTGGAAGTGTGTCTCTCTGCCTGTGATTGTCTTCGTCTGTTTCTTTCTCTGTCTCACAGTTCTCACTGATTAGAATGTGTTTATTTTCTAACAGTCAACTATACAATACTGGTGCTAATAAAAGCAGTTTGCTTTGCTTTGCTTGAGAAGCTTTCAAAATTCAATTTGTTTTGGGGAAAAGAAAAAAGAACTCAAATGAGGATGAGGAAAGACAAGTGATTAAACAACTTTATTGTTGTATATATTATTATACACTGGTCAATCTCACACGTTGTTGCACACGGGGAGTCCTGGCCAATATAGTCTTCAAGCAAAGTGGGGTTAGAGGGTGGTGGATAATTGGACCAGGGTGTGCAGATGTAATTCGGTCCCTATTTTAAAGTCATATATTCTGTCCTTCTATTTGCAGTTCTACAGCACTAGCCTGACAAGTTTACATGGGCAGTTTCCACTATAAATGTGGATACAGGAATTTATAATAGAAATAGTTGACACAAAAGGTGTTACAAAAATGTGACAAGAAGAAGTGGAACAGACAGAAAATGTGCAAGGTAAGAGAAAGTGACAGCCATCCATGGAACTATACCCCAGTCAGGAGAGGGGAGAAATTGGAGAGAGAACGGTAATAGGGGTTTTCTTAGTAAGTACGATGATAGGTTTCACAAACAGTAAGTGAATACAAATGTGAAACTATTGGGAAAAACAAGATGAAATATTCCTCTTTGGGTTTTTATTTGTCTTTCTGTCCTCACTTTTTCTCTTTCTTTCTCGGTTTGTTTCAATTTTCTTTACTTTTCTCGCTTAATTTTTTCCTCAATCCTCATTTTCGAGTACCTGAGTAAATTCATTATAAGTAATGACCAATGAGGGGGTCCTCCTGGGCTTGCCTATTCACCTTTCAGGAATCGGAGAGGAATTTTTGACACAGCTTTCCTGAATTGGCTAAAGGTCTCTGTGTATTTTTTCCCGTCTCCCAGGAGGTGGGGAGGAAGGGTGGGGATGAGCCACTCCAGATAGAAGTGGGGCCAGGGTAAGACATTTCTTGTCCTGAGTATATTACACAGAATACCAGGGTGGGTTTCCACCAAAAATATTGGTACATATTTAATTCTGGTTCTTTGAGTCTACTACTGTACTTACATAAATTATTTCAAGAAGTGCTCCAAATATCACCAACAAAAGTTGAGGGAATATTATCATATTGGGGTAGTGGAAATGCATGCTTCAAACTTTCTGCTACAGTAAAAGTCTGTGCTTACAATATACGTACCTTACCCACATCCACTTTTCTTCCTCCCTTCATCGAAGGAGCTGACTTGTGGTGGGATATTGTTCCACAGGGACTGGGAGACCTCCGATATCATGCCCAAGTGTGCATTATGTGCATGTGAGCCTACCACTGAATGTTGTTAGCCAATTTGACTGGAGGGGGGTATTATGGCTGATCTTTGACCATGTCCTCACACAAAATTGTTGAGTCACTGGATAGTCATCAGGAATGGGAACCCTGGTTGCTTTTGCTCCTCTCTGACCAATGGGTGACGCAACCAATTGCCCACACCTCCTGGGGCAGTGAGGTCAACACAGACCGAGGGCCAATCCTACTCTACCCCTTTTATGTCTTCAATTGTTTTTTCCAGAGTGTCCATTGACACCACAATGAGTTGGGGGCAGGGCGGGGCGGGGCGTGACTTGGGGCTAGACTCAGCACAGTCCATTTTACAGTAAAATCTTTTTCTTTCTTGTTATACTGCCTTCCCAACGAATGGTGGCGCGATTTGCAGTATTTGTGACAGAGTA
>NC_090364.1:12681040-12768540 GCF_035084215.1 Heptranchias perlo | reverse complement strand
GTGTGTTTATGTGCGTATGTTAGTGTGCGTTTGTGTGTGTTTGTGTACTTGTGTGTATGTGTTTGTGTTTGTGTACGTCTGTTTATGTTTGTGTGTGTGTTAGTGTGTGTGTGTTTTTGTTTGTGTGTATGTGTGTGTTTGTGTGCGTGTTAGTGTGTGTGTTTGTGTGTTTGTGTATGTGCATGTTAGTGTGCGTGTTAGTGTGCGTGTTAGTGTGTGTGTTTGTGTGTGTGTGTGTTTGTGTGTGTTAGTGTGTGTGTGTGTTAGTGTGTGTGTGTGTATGTGTTCATCAGGTGAGGACAAGATCAAGCTCTAGTGAAGCTGCCTGTGGTCAAGTAGCTTTGAACAATGACCATTTGGACAAGGCACTGGAGAGCACCATCCCCATAAAACCAAATCCCATCGCCAGTCAGCTCCTTCAGAAAGGAGGCAATAAAATTGGAAAATGAAGCAATAAAATCATGTTTAAAAATTACGTTCAGCTCCCTTGTGAGCTCCACATAAACCAACACCACAACCTGCTCTTATTCTGCCTTACAACAGATTAACAAAGTGAAGACTGACCTGCGAACCTTGGGAGTTTAGACCTAGAGTTCTGGTCGAGGAAGATTAATTTATCGCCTCTCAGAAATCTGCTCATTAAGTTTTTACTAACATTATTTTCACTCAGGATTTGTACTTTGCGCTTTCATGGATCAGTACTCATGTCAAGGCTGACCAGGGAATCGTGTCTGACAGCTTACTGCCCACAGTATTGCTTCCTCTGTACAGAGAGATTCAGCTCCTGCTCCACCATCACAATCGCTAAGTCTCACAGAGAGACTCAGAGCATCAAACCTGACAGGCCCGAAATATATCAGTCATCGTTAATCAGATCAGAATGCTCAACATCCATTTAGTATTTAATGTGATATATACGGGAATGCTATACATCTGTAACGCACAGCGTGTTATATATGTAACAATGACAGCAACTTGCATTTATATAGTGCCTTTAACGTAGGAAACATCCCAAGGCGCTTTACAGGAGCAAAATCAGACAAAAATTGACCGAGCCACATAAGGAGATATTAGGACAGGTGACCAAAATCTTGGACAAAGAGGTAGGTTTTAAGGAGTGTCTTAAAGGAGGAGAAAGAGGTGAGGATCGCAGAGGTTTAGGGAGAGAATTCTGGAGCACTGGAATATTCAGGCCTACAGGTAACAAAGGCACGGATGAGGGCTGAGGCAGGGTCTTCGTGATGGAGCGGACATGGGGTCAGAAGCTCAGCCCAGGGTCAAATAGGTCACCGAGGTTGCAAACAGTCTGGTTCAGCCTGAGACAGTGACCAGGGAGGGGGATGGAATCGGTGGTGAGGGAACGGAGATCGGAACGGGGTCCAAAAACAATGGCTTCGATCTTCCCAACGTTTAGTTGGAGGAAATTTCAGCTCATCCAGGACTGGATGTCGGACAAGCAGTCTGACAACACAGAGGCAATGGAGGGGTGGAGAGAGGTGGTGGTGAGGCAGAGCTGGGTGTCGTCAGCGGACATGTGGAACCCTACGTCATGACTTCGGTTGATGTCACCGAGGGGCAGCGTGTAGACGAGAAATAGGAGCGAGCCAAGGATGTACAGGAGTTTTTTTTTTTATTCGTTCACGGGATGTGGGCGTCGCTGGCAAGGCCGGCATTTATTGCCCATTCCTAATTGCCCTCGAGAAGGTGGTGGTGAGCCGCCTTCTTGAACCGCTGCAGTCCGTGTGGTGACGGTTCTCCCACAATGCTGTTAGGAAGGGAGTTCCAGGATTTTGACCCAGCGACAATGAAGGAACGGCGATATATTTCCAAGTCGGGATGGTGTGTGACTTGGAGGGGAACGTTCAGGTGGTGTTGTTCCCATGTGCCTGCTGCTCTTGTCCTTCTAGGTGATAGAGGTCGCGGGTTTGGGAGGTGCTGTCGAAGAAGCCTTGGCGAGTTGCTGCAGTGCATCCTGTGGATGGTACACACTGCAGCCACTGTGCGCCGGTAGTGAAGGGAGTGAATGTTTAGGGTGGTGGATGGGGTGCCAATCAAGCGGGCTGCTTTATCTTGGATGGTGTCGAGCTTCTTGAGTGTTGTTGGAGCTGCACTCATCCAGGCAAGTGGAGAGTATTCCATCACACTCCTGACTTGTGCCTTGTAGATGGTGGAAAGGCTTTGGGGAGTCAGGAGGTGAGTCACTCGCCGCAGAATACCCAGCCTCTGACCTGCTCTCGTAGCCACTGTATTTATATGGCTGGTCCAGTTAAGTTTCTGGTCAATGGTGACCCCCAGGATGTTGATGGTGAGGGATTCGGCGATGGTAATGCCGTTGAATGTCAAGGGGAGGTGGTTAGACTCTCTTGTTGGAGATGGTCATTGGCTGGCACTTGTCTGGCGCGAATGTTACTTGCCACTTATGAGCCCAAGCCTGGATGTTGTCCAGGTCTTGCTGCATGCGGGCACGGACTGCTTCTCTTAATAGAGGAGTCATCCATTAGCAGAGGGGTCAGTGACCAGGGGGTATAGATTTAAAATAATTGCTAGAAAGATTAGATGGGAGCTGAGGTAAAATTTTTTCACCCAGAGGGTGGTGGGAGTCTGGAACTCACTGCCTGAGAGGGTGATAGAGGCAGAAACCCTCAACTCATTTTAAAAAAGTACTTGGATGTGCACTTGAAGTGCCGTAACCTACAGGGCTACGGACCAAGTGCTGGAAAGTGGGATTAAGCTGGATAGCCCTTTATCGGCCAGCACAGACACGATGGGCCGAATGGCCTCCTTCTGTGCCGTAACTTTCTATGATGATTGTATGATCTCCCACACACAGCGCGTAATATATGTACAGATGTGTTATATATCTGACACACAGTGTGTTATATATGTACAGGCATGTTATAGATCTGACATACACCATGTGTTATATATGTAGAAGAGTATTCTATAACTGTCACCCACGGTGTGTTATACACCTGGCACACACTGTGTGTTATATATGTACAGGAATGTTATATATCTGTCACACACTGTGTTGGTTTGTATGTACAGGCGTGTGATACTTATGTACTACACAATGGAGTGAAAGTCTTGGGATGTCTAACCTACGGTGGGATGCACCTACCAGTGGGAGCTTGCAAAGTAAAGGGGTGGAATTTCCTACACTGCTGCAGCTATTTAAAGGGTTGGAGCAGCCATTTCAAGAGACAGCAGCCACTTAAAAGTAAACTTCTGCCTGGATGCCACTTGACACTATCAATGGCCCCCTTTATTTGGGGAATTCCAGTAGGGGGAAATATAAACAGCAGCGTCATGCTCATGTTCTTATTCAGTGGGAAAAGAAGTGAAAGTGCTAGTCCTGCTCATAGAAACATAGAAAATAGGAGCAAGAGTAGGCCATTCATTCCTTCGGGCCTGCTCCGCCATTCAAAATGATCATGGCTGATCGTCTAACTCAGTACCCTGTTCCTGTTTTTTCCCCATATCCCTTGATCCCTTTAGCATTAAGAAATATATCTATCTCCTTCTTCAATACATCTAATGACTTGGCCTCCACTGCCTTCTGTGGTAGAGAATTCCACAGGTTCACCACCCTCTGAGTGAAGAAATTTCTCCTCATCTCGGTTCTAAATGGCATACCCCGTATCCTGAGACTGTGACTCCTGGTTCTGGACTCCTCAGCCATCGGGAACATCCTCCCTGCATCTAGTCTGTCCAGTCCTGTTAGAATTTTATATGTCTCGATGAAATCACCTCTCATTCTTCTAAACTCTAGTGAATATAGGCCTAGTCGACCCAATCTCTCCTCATACGTCAGTCCTGCCATCCCAGGAATCAGTCTGGTAAACTTTCGTTGCACTCCCTCCATGGCAAGGACATCCTTCCTCAGATAAGGAGACCAAAACTGCACACAATACTCCAGATGTGGTCTCACCAAGGCCCCGTACAACTGCAATAAGACATCCCTGCTCCTGTACTCAAATCCTCTTGCAATGAAGGCCAACATACCATTCGCCTTCCTAACTGCTTGCTGCACCTGAATGCTCACTTTCAGCGACTGGTGTACAAGAACAGCTAAGTCTCGTTGCACCTCCCCTTTTCTATCAATAATAATCTGCCTTTCTGTTTTTACAACCAAAGTGGATAACCTCACATTTATCCACATTATACTGCATCTACCATGTTCTTGCCCGCTCACCTAACTTGTATAAATCACATTGGAGCCTCTTTGCATCCTCCTCACAGCTCACATTCCACCCCAGCTTTGTGTCGTCTGCAAACTTGGAAATGTTACATTGAGTTCCCTCATCCAAATCATTGATAAATATTGTGAATAGCTGGGGCCCAAGCACTGATCCCTGTGGTACCCCATTAGTCACTGTCTGCCACCTGGAAAAAGACCCGTTTATTCCTACTCTCTGTTTCCTGTCTGTCAACCAATTCTCAATCCATGCCAGTATATTCCCCCCAATCCCATGTGCTTTAATTTTGCACACTAACCTCTTGTGTGGGACTTTATCAAAAACCTTCTGAAAATCCAAATACACCACATCCACTGGTTCTCCCCTATCTATTCTACTAGTTACATCCTCAAAAAACTCCAGTAGATTTGCTAAGCATGATTTCCCTTTCATAAACCCATGCTGACTTTGTCCAATCCCGTTAATGCCTTCCAAGTGTTCTGTTATCACATCTTTTATAACAGACTCTAGCATTTTCCCCACTACTGATGTTAGGCTAACTGGTCTGTAATTCCCTGTTTTTTCTCTCCCTCCTTTTTTAAATAGTGGGGTTACATTCGTCACCCTCCAATCTGTAGGAACTGTTCCAGAGTCTATAGAATTTTGGAAGATGATCACCAATGCATCCACTATTTCCAGGGCCACTTCCTTTAGTACTCTGGGATGTAAATTATCAGGACCCATTAATTTCCCTAGCACTATTTTTTTACTAATACTGGTTTCCTTCAGTTCCTCCCTCTCACTAGACCCTTGGTTCCCTAACATTTCTGGGAGGTTATTTGTGTCCGCCTTTGTGAAGACAGAACCAAAGTATGTGTTTAATTGTTCTGCCATTTCTTTGTTCCCCATTATAATTTCCCCCATTTCTGACTGTGAGGGACTTACATTTGTATTCACTAATCTTTTTCTCTTGACATATTTATAGAAGCTTTTGCAGTCAGTTTTTATGTTCCCTGCTAGTTTACTCTCAGACTCTATTTTTCCCCTCTTAATCAATCTCTTTGTCCTCCTTTGCTGAATTCTAAACTGCTCCCAATCCTCAGGCTTGCCGCTTTTTCTGGCAGTTTTATCTGTCTCCTCTTTGGATCTAATACTATCCCTGTTTTCTTTTGTAAGCCATGGTTGAGCCACCTTTCCTGTTTTATTCTTGCACCAGACTGGAATGAATAATTGTTGTAATTCCTGCACACGTTCTTTAAATATTAGCCACCCACCGTCATCCCTTTTAGTAAAGTTCCCCAATCTATCATAGCCAACTCGCACCTCATACTTTCGTAATTTCCTTTATTTAGATTCAGGACCCTAGTTTCGGATTCAACTACTTCACTCTTCATCTTAATGAGGAATTCTATCATGTTATGGTCGCTCTTTCCTAAGGGACCCCCACACAACAAGATTGCTAATTAATCCTCTCTCATTGCACAATACCCAGTCTAGGATCGCCTGTTCTCTAGTTGGTTCCTCAACGTATTGGTCTAGAAAACCATCACGTACACACTCCAGGAATTCCTCCCCCACAGTATTATTGCTAATTTGGTTTGACCAATCTATGCGTAGATTAAAGTCACCCATGATTATAGTTGTACCCTTCTTGTATGCATCTCTAATTTCCTGTTTAATGCCCTCCCCTACATCACCACTATTGTTCGGGGGCCTATAGACAACCCCCACCAACGTTTTCTGCCCCTTCGTGTTTCTTAGCTCCACCCATACAGATTCCACATTGTGATTTTCCGAGCCAGTATCCTTCCTCACTATTGCATTGATTTCCTCTTTTACTAACAACGCTACCCCACCTCCTTTCCCCTTTTGCCTGTCCTTCCTAAATATTGAATACCCCTAGATGTTCAGTTCCCATCCTTGGTCACCCTGCAGCCATGTCTCCGTAATCGCAACTATATCATAACCATTAATATCTATCTGCGCTGTTAATTCATCTAGCTTATTGCGAATGCTCTGCGCATTAAGACACAATGCCTTTAGACTTGTCTTTTTAAAATTGCTAGTCATCTTAGTTTTATTTTGCACTATGGCCCTATCTGTTTTTCGCCCTTGTTTTCTCTGCCTTCCACTATTGCTTCGTCCCTTTCTGTCTTTTGTTTCTATCCTTGCTTCCCCCTCCTCTTTCTCCCTGCTCAGGTTCCCATCCCCCTGCCATTCTAGTTTAAACCTTCTCCAACAGCACTTGCAAACACCCCCGCGAGGACATCGGTCCCGGTCCTGCTCGGGTGTAACCCGTCCCGCTTGTACAGGTCCCACCTTCCCCAGAACCGGTCCCAATGTCCCAGGAATCTAAATCCCTCCCTCCTACACTATCCCTGCAGCCACGCATTCATCTGGTCTATTCTCCTGTTCCTATACTCACTAGCACGTGGCACTGGTAGTAATCCTGAGATCACTACCTTTGAGGTCTTGCTTTTTAATTTATCTCCTAACTCCTTAAATTCACCTTGCAGGACCTCATCCCTTTTTTTTACCTATGTCGTTGGTACCAATATGGACCATGACTCCTGGCTGTTCACCCTCCCTCTATAGAATGCCCTGCAACCGCTCTGTGACATCCTGGAGTAATCTTTACCTGCGGTGTGACCACCTCACTGAACGTGCTATCCACGATAATCTCAGCATCACGGATGTTCCACAACGAATCCACCCGCAGCTCCAGCTCCGAATATGGTTAGTCAGTAGCTGCAGCTGGACACACTTCCTGCACACATGGTCGCCAGGGACACCTGTAGTGTCCATGACTTCCCACATAGTGCAGGAGGGGCATATCACGGGTGCGAGCTCTGCTGCCATGACTTGCCTTAGATTTACACTGCGTTCACCTCTCGGACTCTCCTCCCGCTCTCGGTCTCTCCTTTTACACTGCGCTCACCTCTCAGACGCTCTTCTTGCTCTCGGAGTCTCCTCTCGCTCTCGGACTCTCCTTTCACACTGCGCTCACCTCTCAGACTCTCTTCCCGCTCTCAGACTCTCCTCTTGCTATCAGACTCTCCTTTTACACTGCGCTCACCTCTCGGACTCTCCTCTCACTCTCGGACTCTCCTTTTACACTGCGCTCACCTCTCGGACTCTCCTTTTACACTGCGCTCACCTCTCGGACTCTCCTCTCACTCTCGGACTCTCCTTTTACACTGCGCTCACCTCTCGGACTCTTCTTTTACACTGCGCTCACCTCTCGGACTCTCCTTTTACACTGTGCTCACCTCTCGGAGTTTCCTCCCGCTCTCGGACTGCTCAACAATGTATCAGTCACTTGTTTGATATATACGTAGGTAGCTAATTGACTGGGACTGCAGATGAGTTCTGTGCTAGCCTGCATCGGGATGTCCAGTCGAGGTGTGCAGCTCGTCGAATATTTATTAATGAGGCCCAGCCGGCTGGCCAGTCCACAGTTAAAATCAACTCCACTCTTTCCTAATCTTCTCCCTGCCTATTGCAGTAGCAGAGAGTTCAGTTCCTGGTTGTGTGGCGCAATACAAGAAATAAATGGAAGAGAATATAATCTTCCAGAGAAGAACACAAGAGGGGTTCGGCTGACGATAGCCCTTTGGCCCAGTTGATCCCACCATTCCGAAATATCAATCCAACCGCCCTCCCAATACAGTCCGAATGTCTGAACCATCAGGCAGACAGGCCCTCAGTTTAACATTTCACTGGAAGGAGAGCATCCAAGTGACACTCCCTCAGTACTCTCCTGGTTTCCCTGCATTACAACGGTGACTGCACGGACTCGATGGGCCGACAGGCCTCCTTCAATGGTGTAACCTTTCTATGAAAAGTACTCCATTGGCTTTAAAGCGCTTATTGGGATGTCCTGAGGACGTGAGAGGCGCTATATAAATGCAAGACCTTGCGTTGGCTTTGCCTGCTCAAACCCACAACCTCTGACCCCGAAGCAGGAGTGCTACCAACCGAACTTTTGCAACGGGGGAGGACTGGAGTTTAAACATGCCACATACCATTTTGTTCAGAGAGTGTGAAGCAGTCTGAGAAATTCCCACTTACTGCTTCCTCGGAGCTCGAGTCTCAGTCCTATTTTGGTCGCAGGTGAGGAAGGGTCAGTGCTCTGCCTGTGTTGGAGGACTGGGAGTGAGGGTCAGTGCTCTGCCTTTTTTTTTATTCGTTCATGGGATGTGGGCGTCGCTGGCAAGGCCAGCATTTATTGCCCATCCCTAATTGCCCTTGAGAAGGTGGTGGTGAGCCGCCTTCTTGAACCGCTGCAGTCTGTGTGGTGACGGTTCTCCCACAGTGCTGTTAGGAAGGGAGTTCCAGGATTTTGACTCAGCGACGGTGAAGGAACGGCGATATATTTCCAAGTCGGGATGGTGTGTGACTTGGAGGGGAACGTGCAGGTGGTGTTGTTCCCAAGCGCCTGCTGCTCTTGACCTTCTAGGTGGTAGAGGTCACAGGTTTGGGAGGTGCTGTCGATGAAGCCTTGGCGAGTTGCTGCAGTGCATCCTGTGGATGGTACACACTGCAGCCACAGTGCGCCGGTGGTGAAGGGAGTGAATGTTTAGGGTGGTGGATGGGGTGCCAATCAAGCGGGCTGCTTTGTCCTGGATGGTGTCGAGCTTCTTGAGTGTTGTTGGAGCTGCACTCATCCAAGCAAGTGGAGAGTATTCCATCACACTCCTGACTTGTGCCTTGTAGATGGTGGAAAGGCTTTGGGGAGTCAGGAGGTGAGTCACTCGCCGCAGAATACCCAGCCTCTGACCTGCTCTCGTAGCCACAGTATTTATGTGGCTGGTCCAGTTAAGTTTCTGGTCAATGGTGACCCACAGGATGTTGATGGTGGGGGATTCGGTGATGGTAATGCCGTTGAATGTCAAGGGAGGTGGTTGGACTCTCTCTTGTTGGTGATGGTCATTGCCTGGCCCTTGTCTGGCGCGAATATTATTTACCACTTATCAGCCCAAGCCTGGATGTTGTCCAGGTCTTGCTGCATGCTGCCTTAGACTGCTTCATTATTTGAGGGGTTGCGAATGGAACTGAACACTGTGAAATCATCAGTGAACATCCCCATTTCTGACCTTATGATGGAGGACTGGGAGTGAGCGTCAGTGGTCTGCCTGTGCTGGAGGACTGAGAGTGTGAGCCGCTGAATTTACTGTGAGGACAGGGGTTAAGGAGGAGCTAAGCTCCAGGGAAGGAGACTGCAAATGCTGTCAGATTACCACCAGCTTTGCCTCTTGGAGCAATGACGGCTTGGGGGGGAGATTGAGGAGAGGGTTTGATTTTTTAAAGGAGCACTATCTTTTTCTCCAATTGCTTCCACTCTCGTTGTTCCCAGCTCAAATGGGCTAATTCAATGGCGATCACGGCACTATTTCCAAGAAGAGCAGGGGAGTTCTCCCCGGTGTCCTGGCCAATATTTACCCCTTAACCGACATCACTAAAAATCTGGTCATTACCTCATTGTTGTTTGTGGGAGCTTGCTGTGCACAAATTGGCTGCCGTGTTTCCTACAATGCAACAGTGACTACTGTAAAGTGCTTCATTGTACTGTAAAGCACTTTAGGATCTCTTGAGGTCATGAAAAGGCGCTATATAAATGCAAGTTCTTTCTTACTTAATTTCCCATGGGTCTCTGAGCTAGGGAGGAGGAAATTGAGCCAGAGCTCCCACTCCTGATCGCTAATCTGGCGAGCCCCGTACGCATGCGGATATTAGGTGCGGACACGACTGGGCTTGGCTGTGGTAGCCTCCCATGGAGGAACAGCCGACCAGCACTCACTGTACGGGCTCACGTTTGAAGAAATGGACACTTGAAGTGGGGTGCTAGAAGCTCATGGGAGTGCATTCCAGCGAGACGCTGAGCCATCATGCGGGTAAGGAGGGGGAGGGAGAGATGGAAACAGAAAAAAATATACATAGAAGGGGAAAAATATCAAAATAAATCAAAAGTAAGAAGGGCACTGATTAAAAGAAAGCGGCCCTATTTGAAGCAGATAAAGTGAAGGGAGGGAACTGATTGTCAGTCTCAGCAGGTCAACAGCAGCTGGTCAGTTAAAACCTCACTGCACTGAATGGTTCCTTGTGCTTCTAGAATGAAAGAACTTGCATTTATATAGCGCCTTTTCATAACCTCAGGATATCCCAAAGTGCTTTACAGCCAATGAAGTACTTTTGAAGTGTAGTCACTGTTGTAATGTAGGAAATGAGGCAGCCAATTTGCGCACAGCAAGATCCCACAAACAGCAATGTGATAATGACCAGATCATCTGAATTTAGGTGTTGGTTGAAGGATAAATATTGGCCAGGACACTGGGGAGAAACTCCCCTGCTCGTCTTCGGATCTTCTACACGCACCCGAGAGGGTAGACAGGGCCTCGGTTTAACGTCTCATCCGAAAGACGGCACCTCCGACAGTGCAGCACTCCCTCAGTACTGCACTGGGGAGTATCAGCCTGGATTATGTGCTCAAGTCCCTGGAGTGAGTCTTGAACCTTCAACCTTCTGACTCAGAGGCGAGAGTGCTCCCCACTGAGCATTTGCACGGAAAAAGGGCAAACTTGCCTAACAAGAAAAAAACAGAACTTTGTGCCTCACAAAGGTCACATCAGGATCCAGTGCTTGAACATTCCATGCATCTCAAAGGGAAAGCAAAGAACTTGCATTTATATAGAGCCTTTTACGACCTCAGAACATCCCAAATCGCTTTACAGCCAATGAAGTGTTTTCAAGTGCAGCTGTTGTAGTGTAAGAAACGCAGCAGTGCTATGAAAAGCCTCGGTTATAGTCTCAATGGAGCTGGCTCTTTCTATTCCTTTGCTTGAAATTTTCCCGGGGGGTCTCCTGATCTCCCACTTCTGTCCAAGGTATTTTTTGATCGACAGTGTTGGCTGCTCCACTGGTCGGTGCAGTACTTTTACAGACCACTAGATGGACTTGTTGTCCTTTCAAAATGACTGCTGCATTGAATGACGGAACAGGCTCGAGGGGCTGAATGGCCAACTACTGTTCCTATATTCCAGTTGGGTTTCTACAAAAATCTGACACCAACACTGGGACAAAATGGCCTGGATTCGCCAATGGCCCTGCATCGGTGACAGGGACAGGCTCGTTATAATATTTGTGCGGTACAGAGTTTCAACCTTGGTCACCCTGCCACGGGCATTGGCGAGGATGTGGACAAGAGAAACAGAACTGATCCCAAAAGGGAATGAGTTTTGAGGAGGTTTGAGAATTTGAGATTTGAGCTGTACATAGGGTCGCCAACTCTGGTATCACGTATTCCTGGAGGTTTCATCATGTGTCCTCCCACTGCCAGCCGTCCTGCCCGTCCAAACAGCCTTTTCTCCCCCTCAACAATATTTTTAAAACTAACAAACAAAAGTACTCAAAGAAAATGAAAAATAACACCCAATTTTTTTTTACTGCCCCTGGTATTTTTCTCCTGGGTTCCTCCGGGAGATTAATCTTTAATTCCTGGAGGCACCAGGACAATCCTGGAAGGTTGACAACCCTAGTGCAGAGAAGGGAAACAGAACAGATCCCAATGGGGATGATCTGCGAGGAGACCAGAGAAGCCCAAGCTGTACAGTCTACAGAGAAGGAGGTTATGGGGGACCTCAGAGATATTATGGCCGTACGGTCGTGGTTATGTTACTGGACTAGTAATCCTAAAGAACATGAGTTCAAAACCCACCACGGCAGTTTTAGAATTTGGATTCAGTTTAAAAAATGGGGAAAGAGTGACCATGAAGCTATCAGATTGTTGTAGAAACCCAACTGAGCCATCGGAACAGGGGGAGGCCATTCAGCCCCTCGAGCCTGTTCCGTCATTCAATTAGATCCTGACTGATCTGTATCTCAACTCCATTTATCTGCCTTTGCTCCATATCCCTTAATACCCTTACCCAACAAAAATCTAATGATCGCTGTTTTGAAATTTTCAATTGTCCCCCAGCCTCAACAGCTTCTAGGGGGAGAGAGTTCCAGATTTCCACTACCCTTTGTGTGAAGAAGTGCTTCCTGACATCAACTGTTTCACCGACATCCTTTAGGGAGGGAAACCAATGGCAATTTCCTCGGTTTTATCGAATTGTTAGCCGGGTATGATCAGATTTTGGACGACCATGTTGACCGTGTGAGAAAGGCACAAGGGAAGCCCTCAAGTACAAGACATGTCACCTGAGAGTCAAAGGGAATTTATTGAAGAATGCGCTGGGCACGTCGCGAAATCAATCCTAGGCGGGGCTGCAGGCGCGAAGTAACTTTGCAATCATTTGCGATGCAGGACCAGACACCTCATGCAAGGAGCAGATAACCCTCGTGATCGGATACTTTCGATATTGTACCTGCGGGAAACTTTGTGATTCGGGACCGAGTCTTGTGCTTCACAGACTTGACCGAGGAGACTGGCAAGGGAACAGCTGAGACGATTCGAAACACCGCAGCTGGACACGGATTAGGTTTCGAACTCTGTCGCGGACAATCTCTTGATGGAGCCAACCTGCCGGGAAAGTCCTCTGGAGTTCAGGCGGTGCTCCCTCGACACAACCCACAGGTGAGTTTTGCTCCAGGTTCTGCATGTACTCTGCACCTGGTTGGTGCTGATTCGGCAGAGACGCCAATTGATTGTATCACGTTCTTTGGGTGTCTGCAGTCATTCATAGAATCATAGAATGATACAGCACAGAAGGCGGCCATTCGGCCCATCGTGCCTGTGCCGGCTCTCTGGAAGGGCTATCCAATTAGTCCCACACCCCCTGCTCTTTCCCCATAGCCCTGCAATTTTTCCCCTTCAAGTATTTATCCAATTGCCTTTTGAAAGTTACGATTGAATCTGCTTCCACCGCCCTTTCAGGCAACGCATTCCAGATCATAACAACTCGTTGCAAAAAAAAATTCTCCTCATCTCGCCTCTGTTTTTTTTGCGAATTATCTTAAACCTGTGTCCTCTGATTACTGACCCTCCTGCCAGTGGAAACAGTTTCTCCCTATCTACTCTATCAAAACCCCTCATGATTTTGAACACCTCTATTAAATCTCCCCTTAACCTCCTCTGTTCTAAGGAGAACAATCCCAGCTTCTCCAATCTCTCCACTGTCCAATATTTTCAGCTCAAGTCCACAAAAGTGGGAGATTATGAGGAATAATGTTCCTGTTTCACTTGCTTCGATGTCTGGCACACGCTGGTCAGCTCGTGTCGATTGATTGTGCCCTTTTGCCAAGAATCTAAAAGACTTAAAAGTAGCATGGAATGAGTTGCTTGAGTGGAATCTGACTCACACAATCAGGAGTGGTGTTGCTAACCTCCTCAAACACACGTCAAAATTTAAATGAGTTTTACAGGCATCAATTTGGCTCAAAATTCTCATCCCCGTCAATAAACGGACTCTAGTCCTTCAGCGTCAAGAGGCTACACTTAATGTCAAAAGAGGCAACATCAACGGCCTTATCATTGAACTGGACAGAGAGAGACAAAATGGAACGACATTATAAATGAATGTGAACATGCCAGATCAAACTTCAGCATCCATCCTGCAGAGGTATCAGTGGCATCTCACACTTTACACCCACTGTCTAGACACAGAGAAGGCGACGATGATGGAGCTGCACATTATCAAGGACCAACTTCAGGACAAGCTTTTCTTTCCCATCGTGGACTCTGTAATAAGTGATCTCAAAAAGCCCCTTCGATGCACTCGTAGATATCTGGAAAGAAAGAACCTGCATTTCACAACTTTAGGACATCCCAAAGTGCTTTACAGCCAATGAAGTACTTTTGAAGTGTAGTTTTTGTGATGTGGGAAGCACGGCAGCCAATTTGCGCACAGCAAGATCCCAGGAACAGCAATGTGATAATGAGCAGATCGATTTGAATTCCTATGGATCCTTCTTGAAAATAATGAAGTTGCTCGTAATGATTTTCTCAATTTTTTTTATTCGTTCATGGGATGTGGGCGTCGCTGGCGAGGCCGGCATTTATTGCTCATCCCTAGTTGCCCTTGAGAAGGTGGTGATGAGCCGCCTTCTTGAGCCGCTGCAGTCCGTTTGGTGAAGGTTCTCCCACAGTGCTGTTAGGAAGGGAGTTCCAGGATTTTGACCCAGCGACGATGAAGGAACGGTGATGTGTTTCCAAGTCGGGATGGTGTGTGACTTGAAGGGGAACGTGCAGGTGGTGTTGTTCCCATGTGCCTGCTGCTCTTGTCCTTCTAGGTGATAGAGGTCGTGGGTTGGGGAGGTGCTGTCGAAGAAGCCTTGGCGAGTTGCTGCAGTGCATCCTGTGGAAGGTACACACTGCAGCCACTGTGCGCTGGTGGTGAAGGGAGTGGATGTTTAGGGTGGTGGATGGGGTGCCAATCAAGCGGGCTGCTTTGTCCTGGATGGTGTCGAGCTTCTTGAGTGTTGTTGGAGCTGCACTCATCCAGGCAAGTGGAGAGTATTCCATCATACTCCTGACTTGTGCCTTGTAGATGGTGGAAAGGCTTTGGGGAGTCAGGAGGTGAGTCACTCGCCACAGAATACCCAGCCTCTGACCTGTTCTTGTAGCCACAGTGTTTATGTGGCTGGTCCAGTTAAGTTTCTGGTCAATGGTGACCCCCAGGATGTTGATGGTGGGGGATTCGGCGATGGTAATGCCGTTGAATGTCAAGGGGAGGTGGTTAAACTCTCTCTTGTTGGAGATGGTCATACTTGTCTGACGCGAATGTTATTTGCCACTTATCAGCCCAAGCCTGGATGTTGTCCAGGTCTTGCTGCATGCGGGCTCGGACTGCTTCATTATCCAAGGGGTTGCGAATGGAACTGAACACTGTGCAATCAGCGAACATCCCCATTTCTGATCTTATGATGGAGGGAAAGTCATTGATGAAGCAGCTGAAGATGGTTGGGCCTAGGACACTGTCCTGAGGAACTCCTGCAGCAATTTTGATTCCATTGATATCCCTGGTGATATAAAAGAAGAATTCGACCGGGCTCAAAGACATTTACAAAGGAAACATTGACCAAAAAATACCATCATCGCTTCATTGACGGAATAAGCTGCATGAAGTCTCTCTTCAGGGCCTCTTGCCTGGCCTGATTGCTGCACTTGGTGTATTTTGATACATACCAGCGTCTGTGGTCAGCACAGAAAGGTCATTTATTACTCAAGCATGTGAAGAACTACCAGCACGCAACCAAGGGTTAGTCAAGACTTAATGGCTTGGCGACTTAGTCATTGAGAGTGATCTCAGGAGATCTGTCGGCTTCAATAACTTTATCGCTTCATTTGCCGAGAAAAAGGCAAGAAAAGCACCATTATACGTTGAAGGTTTCAAAACAAACTAAACAGAAATTCAGAAACTTCTTTTCATTCTTCTATTTTCTTTACTACATGTTTTACGATCAGTTTTCTGTGGTTCGCTGTCCAATTTTGTCCGATAACGCTCCTGTGAAGCACCTTGTGACATTTTACTATGTTAAAGGTGCTATATAAATGCAAACTGTTGTTGTTTCATTCATAAATTTCCCACCCCCTTTCCCCGAGCTTGGGGTCCTGGTACAGTTGTACCCAATCCCCACCCCACCGCTAGTCAGTGCTGCTCTTAAGTGTCAGCTTGGCTCAGTAGTAGTGCTCTTACATTTGGTATCACAAAGCTTTGGGTTCTAAGCACTCCTGTAGGACTTAAGCACATGATGTTCTGTTGCAGTACTGAAGGAGTGCTGCAGTGCCAGAGGTGCTGTCTTTAGGACATGTTGGTCCTACCCGTCGCTGCTTCTAACGGGTGAAGCGGGTTAACACCAGGGCACTCGATATAAGGGGTGCAGACTGCATTAACATTTTCACACTTGCTGTTTTTAACATTTCAAAACTGATTCCTCCTCCTCAATGCTTCTTCCAGGGGTTCACCAATCACCACTATAGCTTATACTGTGGAGAGCAAGGGGGAGGATCAATCTCAAGTGAGTCATTGACACTTAAGAGCTGAATCTGGAGACTTCCTTTTCATACAGCGTTAAAGACCGGAGAACTAACTTCCCTCTGCAGTCAGTGACTGTCACTTTACCTGGTGGCAGAAATGTGTTCAAATTCTTATTACTTCGACATCCTCACTAATGATTGTGTGCAAGACTACACAGGTAGGAGTGTGTAAGACAATTACAGCAGGAGAAGGGCTGCTCTCGGAACATTCGCTGTAACTCTTGAAGTTCTTATTTAACCCTTTAAGGCGATGTATAAACGTTGTGGTGCTCTGGAAAGTCATTGTATCTGTGCCCAGTGGCCGATCTCAGGCTGCACAGCAGTTGGGATCAGAGGGCAGAGAGGAAGAAATCAGCCGGGGATCCTGCTCCTGATCACTATCAAGTGACCTCTGCTGGAAAGTACATGCACGTGTGTGTGTGTGTGTGTTTGTATCTGCACGTGTCCTTGAGTGCAAGAGTGTATGTATGTGTCTACATACGTGTATGTATCTGTACGTGTCTGAGTATGTGTGTGTCTGTACATGTATGTGAGTGATTATGTGTGTGTAGGTGTGTGATTGTGTGTGTGAGTGATTGTGTGTGTGTTTCTGTGTGAGTGATTGTGTGTGTGTGTGTGAGTGATTGTGTGTGAGTGATTGTGTGTTAGTGATTGCGTGTGTGATTGTGTGTGTGTGTCTGTGTGAATGATTGTATGTGTGAGTGATTGTGTGTGTGAGTGATTGCGTGTGTGTCTGTATGAGTGATTGCGTGTGTGATTGCGTGTGTGTGTCTGTGTGAATGATTGTACATGTGAGTGATTGTGTGTGTGAGTGATTGCGTGTGTGTCTGTATGAGTGATTGCGTGTGTGATTGCGTGTGTGTCGGTATGAGTGATTGCGTGTGTGTGAGTGATTGTGTGTGTGATTGTGTGTGTGTGAGTAATTGTGTGTGTGTGAGTGATTGTGTGTGAGTGATTGCTTGTGTGTGTCTGTGTGAGTGATTATGAGTGATTGTGTGGGTCTGTGTGTATATGAGTGTATGTGCCACTGAGCTTATGACTGTCCTGAAGTAGATGTAATATATTTGGATTTTCAAAAGGCCTTTGATAATGTACCACATAATAGACTCATGACTAGGGTCAGAGATGTGGAGTCAAGGGATAAGTTGCAGAATGGATAGCAAGCTGGCTACAAAACAGAAAACAGAGAGTAGGGGCTAAAGGTAGTTACTCAGACTGGCAAACGGTGGGAAGTGGTGTTCCACAGGGATCAGTGCTGGGACCACTCTTGTTCACCATTTACATAAACAATTTGAACTCAGGAATCGGAAGTTACAATTTAAAAATTTGCGGATGACAACAAATTGGGGGGTATAATTAATACCGAGGAAGACTGCGACAAAATACAGGAAGACATTAATAAACTTGCAGAATAGGCATGTAATTGGCAAATGAATTTCAATATAGATAAATGTGAGGTATTATATTTTGGTAGGAAGAATAAGGAGGCCACATAATGCTTGGATAATAGGATAATGGGGTAGAGGAGCAGAGGGATCGGGGGGTACAGATACACAAATCACTAAAAGTAACAACACAGGTTAATAAGGCTATAAAAAAAAGCAAACCAAGTACTGGGGTTCATTTCTAGAGGGATAGAATTGAAAAGCAGAGAAGTTATGTTAAATTTGTATCGAACCTTGGATTAGACCATACTTGCAGTACTGTGAACAGTCCTGGTCTCCATATTATAAAAAGGATATAGAGGCACTGGAGAAGGTGCAAAAAAGATTTACTATGAGAATACCAGAACTGAGAGGTTATACCTATCAGGAAAGATTGAACAGGCTGGAGCTCTTTTCTCTAGAAAATAGAAGGCTGAGGGCTGACCTGATAGAGGTCTTTAAGATTATGAAAGGGTTTCATAGGATAGACGTAGAGCAGATGTTACCACTTGCGGGGGCGACCAGGACTAGGGACCATAAATATAAGATAGTCACTAATAAATCCAATAGGGAATTCAGGAGAAACATCTTTAGGTGACCAAGGTTGGGAACTAAATATTCCAGGGTATTTCAAGTTTCAAAACGACAGGCAGAATGGAAAAGAAGGGGGTGTAGCCCTGATAATAAAGGATGATATAAGGACAGTGGTGAGAAAGGATCTTGGCTCAGAGGATCAGGAAGTAGAATCAGTCTGGGTGGAAATAAGAAATAACAAGGGGCAGAAAACACTGGTGGGAGTAGTTTATAGGCCCCCTAATAGTAGCTATACCGTTGGACATAGTATTAATCAAGAAATAATAGGAGCATGTAACAAAGGTAATGCAATAATTGTGGAGGACTTTAACCTTCATATAGACTGGACAAATCAAATTGGCAAAGGCAGTCTGGAGGTCAAGTTCATGGAGTGTATTCAAGACTGTTTCCTAGAACATTATGTCATGAAACCAAGCAGGGAACAGGCTATTTTAGATCTTGTATTGTGTAACGAAACAGGTTTAATTAGTAATCTCACAGTAAAGGATCCTCTGGGGAAGAGTGATCATAATATGAAAGAATTTCACATTGAGTTTGAGAGTGACGTACTTATGATTGAAACTAGAGTCTTAAACTTAAATAAAGCCAATTACATAGGTATGAGGGACGAGTAGGCTAGTGTAGATTGGGAAATTAGATTAAAGGGTATGACAGTAGATAAGCAATGGCAAACATTTAAAGAAATATTTCAATATTCTCAATGAATATACATTCCATCAAGAAATAAAAACTCCATGGGAAAAGTGATTCATCCGTAGCTAACTAAAGAAGGTAAGGATAGTATTAGATTAAAAGAAGAGGCCTATAATGTTGCCAAGAGGAGTAGTAACCCTGAGGATTGGGAGAGTTTTAGAAACCAGTAAATGATGACCAAAAAATTGATAAAAAGGGAGAAAATAGAATACAAAAGCAAGCCAGCAAGAAAAATAAAAACAGATTGTAAGAGCTTCAAAAGTATGTAAAAGGGAAGAGAGTAGCAAAAGTAAACGTAGGTCCCAAGAAAGGAGGGAGAGAGAAAACAAGGAACTACGGACCAGTTAGTCTGACATCAGTCCTCGGGAAAATGCTGGAATCTATTATTAAGGAAGTGGTAACAGGGCACTTAGAAAATCATTAAATGATCAGGCAGAGTCAACACGGTTTTATGAAAGGGAAATCATGTTTGACAAGTTTATTAGAGTTTTTTGAGGATGTAACTAACAGGGTAGATAAAGGGATGTAGTATATTTGGATTTTCAAAAGGCATTCAATAAGGTGCCACACAAAAGTTTGTTACGCAAGGTAAGGGCTCGTGGGATTAGGGGTAATATATTAGCATGGATAGAGGATGGGTTAACGGACAGAAAACAGAGAGTAGGGATAAACAGGTCATTTTCAGGTTAGCAGGCTGTAACTAGTGGGGTACCTCAAGGATCAGGTGGTGGAATGAAGGTTCACCAGATTAATTCCTGGGATGAGAGGGTTGTCCTATGAAGAGAGGTTGAGTAGAATGGGCCTATTCTCTCTGGAGTTTAGAAGAATGAGAGATGATCTCATGGAAATATATAAGATTCTGAGGGGGATTGACAGGGTAGATGCTGAGAGGTTGTTTCCCCTGGCTGGAGAGTCTAGAACCAGGGGGCATAGTCTCAGGATAAGGGGTCGGCCATTTAGAACTGAGATGAGAAGGAATTTCTTCACTCAGAGGGTTATGAATCTTTGAACCTCTCTACCCCAGAGGGCTGTGGATGCTCAGTCGTTGAATATATTTAAAGCTGAGATGGATAGATATTTGGACTCTAGGGGAATCATGGGATATGGGGATTGGGTGGGAAAGTGGAGTTGAGGTTGAAGATCAGCCATGATCTGATTGAATGGCGGAGCAGGCTCGAGGGGCCGAATGTCCTACTCCTGCTCCTGTTTCTTATCTTATGTTCTTACCCAGAGAACTGTGAGAATGTGGAACTCGCTACCACATGGAGTAGTTGAGGTGAATGGCATAGATGCATTTAAGGGGAAGCGAGATAAACAGATGAGGGAGAAAGGAATAGAAGGGTATGCTGATAGGGTTAGATGAAGTAGGGAGGGAGGAGGCTTGTGTGTAGCATAAACACCGGCATGGAACCTTTGGGCCGAATGGCCTATTTCTGTGCTGTAAATTCTATGAAATACTGTTTTTTATCTGATTTATTTTACCACTGTCTGGGTCCTGGCCAGAAATTCACTCTCCTGGGCCAAAGTCCATTTCGCAGCCCCTTCTGGATCTTACAGTGACCTCCAACTCCGCCACCGTTATCTGCCCCACGATCGATTCTTCACATCTCCTGGCTCTTCATTCCCACGGAAATCCCTCCGGCAGTGCGTCCTCCGATACTCTACCCTTCAAATAGCTTCTGGACTCACTCGCCCCCCACACCTGTCTCCGAACTTAGACATCAGTTCGTTGATGCTCCAAGCTGACTCCATCTTATCTACATCAACTTTATCCCACCACAGGAACTCTGACTTTAACTTTGGACTCCCTCCTATTGTCTCCTCTCTATTCCCTGTTTATTACCAGGACATATCTATATTAATCTTGTTATGTAACCACGCCCATGTAACTTGAGTTTCCCTGTGTCCACTTGCGTGTGTGATTTGGCTGCCACTCCATTCCCGAGTCCATCACTTCTATTTCTCCTTCTTCTTCTTTCTCTTTACCCCTCCTAGGTCCCTCTCTCCTGTCGTCATGCCTCCTTTCATTTTTCCCCTCTCAGATACTCTGCCCCCCTCACCCACCCCCCAAATCCCTACCCCAATCCTTCACTACTCCTCAGCCTTCCTACTCTCCTGCCGCCGTCCCAGGCTTGACTCCCTCTTAGACAAGCCTTCCCTCTGTACCTCTCTTGGCATCTTCCGAAGGGCACATCGAGGCACTCGTCACTGCCTCCTTACCAGCACCAACCCCAACTGCCCCATCCTACTCTCTCACTGACCTTCCCGCCCAGTATGCCCACTGGGGGCTAATCTTGCCAATCTCCTTCCTGTCCCGCTCACCCCTCCTAATGCTGACCCTGTGGATTCTGCCAGTGGATCAGCAATCACTGCCCCTCTCCGCATCTTCCTCCAGAGTGCCCGTTCACTTGTGAACAAGGCACTTGCCATTCATGAGCTTATTGTGGACGATTGCATCGACATCATGGCCTTGACGGAAACCTGGCTGATGGGTGATGACACCTTTCCCCTTAATGAAGCCTCCCCGTCTGGCTATACCTTCCACCACTTGCTCCGCCCACACCGCCGTGGTGGCAGTGTGACCCTTATCACCAAATCACACCTTGGTGTGTCCCTCTACTCGTCCGGCATCTTCTCCACCTTGGACCACCTCACCTTGTTCCACCCCTCTCGCCTCTCCTTTAAAATCCTCGTTCTCTGCCGCCCATCCAAGTACCAGGCCAAGTTTCTCACCGAAATATCTTCACTGCTTTCCTCCCTCAGCCTCTGCAACGAGCAACTTCTCATCCTTGGTGATTTCAACCTCCATCTCAACTCTTCGTGCCCTCTGTCCTCTGAGTTCACTGCCCTCCTGTTCTCCCTCAATCTCTCCCTCCATATAAACTCCCCTACCCATATTCACGGCCGCCCCCTCGACCGTGCCATCTCACGTGGCCTCTCTACTCCCATCGTGTCAATCACGGATAAAACCATCTCTGATCCCTTCCTTGTATCCCTCTCCACCCAGATCCCCCTTCCCCCTCCCAAACTCACTTCCTTCTGTGTCCACCCCTGGAAAAAAACTCTCCCACAAGTCACTTAAAACAGCACTTTCAAATTCCCAGCTGTCTTCCCTTTGGCCCTTCGTTCACCACGACATTTCTGCAGCTACCGATTTTCTCAATTACACCCTCACCTTCGCCTTTGATGCCCTTGTCCCCAGTAAAACCCTTACTCTCTCTCACTCTGGTTGTTTCTCCTGGTATGGCCCCATCACATCTCCCTTAAGTCCAAGGGACGCAGACTTGAACGTTCATGGCGGACGTTTAGCCATTCATCCCCAGATCTGGCTGGACCACATAAAGCACATAAAGCACTATTGCGTTGTGCTTTCCTCTGCCAAAATTGATCCCTGTTCCAGGATTATCCTGGAATGCAAAGATAACCCCCGGCTTCTCTTCTCCTCTCCAAACCATTTCTTAAACTCCTCTCTCCTGCCTCCTCCATACTCACCTCCAACGACAAGTGCGAGGAGCTCATGGATTCCTTGTCACTAAGGTTGAGACCATCCGTTCAGATGACTCTTCCGCATTCCACTCTTCCCCATGCCCATCAAGCCAAACTTCACCCAATGTCGCCCCTCGCCCTCGCCCTGAACTTGCATCTTTCTCTCGTTTCTCTCCTACCTCCCCTCATGCCCTGTCCAAACTCATCATGTCCATGAGACCCACCTCCTGCTCCCTCGGCCCTATTCTCATGGAGTTTGCGATGGGGACTGAAGACAATGGCTTTGGTCTTCCCAATATTTAACTGGAGGAAATTTCTGCGTTCCAATGTCGGACAAGCAGCGTGACAAATCAGAGGCAGTGGAAGGGTGGGGAGAGGTAGTGGTGAGGTAGAGCTGGGTGTCGACAGCTCTGGAAGACTCCAGAGTAACCCCACCGCAAGATCGACACAGCCAGTGGCGAAATGGGCCCCCGAATTTCCAGGCCTTCGTCCGGTAAAAATGTAGGGCCCCCAAACCAAAGATTTGCTCAGGGACCACAAGGCAAATGCTGCTCCTGCGGCCAAAATCACTTTGCTTTGGACTCTACCTGAAGGGATTGCCTTGAGTGGCAGCACACAAAGGAAAGAAAGAAAGAATTTGCATTGATATAGCACCTTTCACAACCTCAGGGCTTCCCAAAGCGCTTTACAGCCAATGAAGTGCTTTAGAAGTGTAGTCACTGTTGTAATGTAGGAAACGCGGCAGCAAATTTGCGCACAGCAAGATCCCACAAACAGCAATCTGACAATGACCAGATAATCTGGTTTTAGTGTTGTTGGTTGAGGCACACTCACATCAGTGTCCAGGAGATGAATCTTTAATTCCTGGAGGCTCCAGGACAATCCTGGAGGGTTGGCAACCCTACCTCGTTCTCTCCCCCAAAATCTGACACCGCAAAAACTGCCGTGCAGCAAGTGGGCTCCGACGCTCGATTTTACAATCCCACACTCCTCTTAAGGCCTGCCAAATCAGGGCTTATAGGCTCACTGAGCTGGCGCTACTAGAAACAGAAAGGTTTTCAATTCCCAGCACGATCATCCCTTATTTTGAGGAGCACAACATTTGAAAGAAAGACTTGCATTTATATAGCGCCGTTCACAACCTCATGATGTCCCAAAGCACTTTACAGCCAATTAAGTACTTTTTAAGTGTAGTCACTGTTGTAATGTAGGAAATGTGGTAGCCAATTTGCGCACAGCAAGATCCCACAATCAGCAATGAGATAATGACCAGATAATCTGTTTTAGTGATTTTGGTTGAGGGATCAATATTGTCCAGGACACCAGAGAGAACTCCCCTGCTCTTCTTCGAAATAGCATCCTCCTGAGAGGGCAGATGGGGCCTCGGTTTGACTTTTCATCTGAAAGATAGCATCCGTGACAGTGCAGCACTCCCTCAGTACTGCACTAGGAGTGTCAGCCTAGAAATTTGTGGTCAAGTCCCTGGAGTGGGGCTTGAACCCATGACCTTCTGCTTCAGCGGCAAGAGTGTTACCCACTGAGCCACAGCTGACACCATCAACGTGAGAAAGAAGAAAAACACAAGAGTGAGTTGTGCAACCCTGGGCTCCATGGGTGACATAACCCTGGATGACAGGGTTACGCAGCTCTGAAGAGCCATGGGCTTTACAGCCTTGACATTATCTAGTTTCCTTTCCAGTAAATCCCACCCCCACCCCCGCCTCACTCACGAGTCATTTCCCTCCTTTGCCCCACATGCTTGAGTGATATCGATGAACAGCTTCAGCTCTGCCCCTCAGAAAATATTAAAAGCACAGCCTTTTGGGGGGCTGGACATTTTCCACGGAATGAATCAGGAGGGGGCCTGAAAGCAGAGAACTTGGGGGGCGGTTCTGCTGATCAAGAGAAAGGAGGCCGCAGAGGTGGAGGTTTGTAGGGCAGGAGGGAAGCGAAAGAACCGAAGATTTCCACTCAACCATCGGCCAAGGATGCCATGCGCTCGCCTCTGAAGATTCGAAAGGTTGCAGAGCAGTGGTTGATTTGTGGCTCTGTCATTCTGAGATGGAACATCAGATAGAGGTTGTGGTGAAGAGTGAGACTGTAAAGGATGTGGTAGCCTATGATGCAACGTTATCATCGTGTTAAGACCCAATGTTTCTCACTTGTTTATGAGAAGCATTGTCAGAGCCACACTTCAGTTCTGATGCATAGCGGGGAGGAAATGTTCAGGTGAGGGTGTTACTTGTGGATATCAGATGTAGGGGCTACGGCCAGGCACAGTTTGCTGAGGTCCAGGCCTGCGAAGCCATTGGAATCAAAGGTGCAAGTTGTACCTGGGATTCTTCACTTCGTTATAACAAGACCGCAATTATTGCCCACTTGCGGACAAATGTTTAGGGGGTAGTTTTAACTTGGACGATAGTGTAAAGTGGCCGATATTGAATTGGCCACCCGTTATGCGCCTGTTCCATTGATTTCAACGGAAAGGAGAATGGGACGTGATGTATAACAGGTGGCTAATCACCCATTTACACCATCGCCCAAAGTTAACATTACCCCCTCAGAGTCCGTAATACAGGATGAGGAATGTAGAGGCTAATCAGGGTGAGTCGGCATGGATTAGTAAAGGGCAGGTCATCCTTTACTAATTTAATTTTTTTTTATTCGTTCATGGGATGTGGGCATCGCTGGCGAGGCCGGCATTTATTGCCCATCCCTAATTGCCCTTGAGAAGGTGGTGGTGAGCCGCCTTCTTGAACCGCTGCAGTCCGTGTGGTGAAGGTTCTCCCACAGTGCTGTTAGGAAGGGAGTTCCAGGATTTTGACACAGCGATAATGAAGGAACGGCGATATATTTCCAAGTCGGGATGGTGTGTGACTTGGAGGGGAACGTGCAGGTGGTGTTGTTCCCATGTGCCTGCTGCTCTTGTCCTTCTAGGTGGTAGAGTTCGCGGGTTTGGGAGGTGCTGTCGAAGAAGCCTTGGCGAGTTGCTGCAGTGCATCCTGTGGATGGTACACACTGCGGCCACAGTGCGCCAGTGGTGAAGGGAGTGAATGTTTAGGGTGGTGGATGGGGTGCCAATCAAGCGGGCTGCTTTGTCCTGGATCTGTCCTGGATCGAGCTTCTTGAATGTTGTTGGAGCTGTAATCATCCAGGCAAGTGAAGAGTATTCCATCACACTCCTGACTTGTGCCTTGTAGATGGTGGAAAGGCTTTGGGGAGTCAGGAGGTGAGTCACTCGCCGCAGAATACCCAGCCTCTGACCTGCTCTTGTAGCCACAGTATTTATGTGGCTGGTCCAGTTAAGTTTCTGGTCAATGGTGACCCCCAGGATGTTGACAGTGAGGGATTCGGCGATGGTAATGCCATTGAATGTCAAGGGGAGGTGGTTAGGCTTTCTCTTTTTGGAGATGGTCATTGTCTGGCACTTGTCTGGCGTGAATGTTACTTGCCACTTATCAGTCCAAGCCTGGATGTTGTCCAGGTCTTGCTGCATGTGGGCACGGACTGCTTCATTATCCGAGGGGTTGTGAATGGAACTGAACACTGATTTACTAATTTAGTTACATCTTTTGAGGAAACCACACAGTGAATAGATAAAGGGAGCACAGATCATGTTGTACGTATGGGTTTTCAGAAGGTGGTTGATAAAGTGATATTAAAAGGAGTATAGCAGCATACATAGAGAGATGGCCAGGGGATGGAGAGCAGAGAATATGGGCAAATGGATATTGTTTAGAATGGTCAGATGTAGGTAGTGGTGTACCACAGGTACCTGTGTTGGGAATGCTTGTTTTCATTTATATAAACAATTTGGACATAAGAACAATATCAAAGTTTGCTGATGATAAAAATTAGGGGCATGGGCCAACCGAGGAAGAATGTAGGGAATTGTAGGACTTGGCAGACTGTGGGCAGAAAGGTGGCAGATGTTGCCCAATAAAGAGGAATACGAAATGGTACATTTTGGGGGGAAAAAGTGACAAGACCAAGAGTGGAGGAGCAGAGAGATCTAGGGGAACATAGATCTTTAAAGGAAGTTGGAAAAGACTCCAAAAAAGCAAGTGGAAATCTGGGTTTTGGACATAGAAATTTTGAATATAAAGACAAGGAAGTGATGTTGAATTTGTAGAAGCCAATGATTTGTACAAAGTTGAATTATTGTGTTCAGTTCTGGAAGCCCCATTATTGGAAGGATATTAGAGCCATAAAAAGGGAAACACAAAGATTCATTAGAATGATAACAAGAATGAGAGGCTATGGTCACAGAGAAAGTCTCACAAATTGGGGCTTTTTCATGAGAATAGAGAAGGTTAGGAGGGAATCTAGCAGAGGTATTCACAATTATGAAAGGCTTTGAGAGGGTATATGCAAGAAGATTGTTTCCACTGGTTGGTGAATTGGTCACAAAGGTGAGCAGACTCAGGATTATCACCACAACGAAGGGACAAGCTAAAAGCAATGTTTTCACATAGAGGGTTGTTAGAGCACGGAAAGCTTTGAGGCAGAGACTAAACGCCAATTAAAAAGGAATTAGATAAGTATTTGAAAGGAATGATATGAAAGGTTATGGCAGAAAGGGTAGGATAGTAGAAAACACCAGTTGAAAAGCTAGCAGGACACAGACATGATGGGCTGAATGACTTCCTTCTAACACCACAAGATAGAAAGTACCATCCAGAAGTACCCTACAAACTCCTATTTCACCCCTTAAGAGAAGGTTAAGCGGAGATTTAATAGCAGTGTTCAAAATTATGAGGGAGTTTTGATAGGGTAAATAAGGAGAAGCTGTTTCCACTGGCAGGACGGTCGGTAACCAGAGGACTCAGATTTAAGGTAAATGGTAAAAGAAGCAGAGGGGAGATGAGAAGAATTTTTATTTATGGGACTTGGTACAAGTTAGGGTAGGGGCAAAAGAGTTTTGGGTGAGCTCAAGTTTAGAGAGAATGGAAGGTGGGAGGCCGGCCAGCAGAACATTGGAATAGTCGAGTCTAGAGGTAACAAAGGCAGGGATGAGGGTTTCAGCAACAAGATGAGCTGAGGCAGGGGCGGAGATGGGCAATGTTACAGAGGTGGAAGGAGGCCGTCTTGGTGATGGAGAGGATATGGGGTCAGAAGCTCAGCTCAGGGTCAAATAGGACACCAAGGCTACGAAAAGTCTGGTTCAGCTTCAGACAGTGGCCAGGGAGAGGGATGGAGTCGGTGGCTAGGGAACAGAGTTTGTGGCGGGGACCAAAGACAACGGCTTTGGTCTTCCCAATACTTAATTGGAAGAAATTTCCGCTCATCCAATACTGGAAGTCGGACAAGCAACATGACAAATCAGAGGCAGTGGAGGGGTCACGAGTGGAGGGGTCACGAGTGGAGGGATCACGAGTCATGTCTGGTCTGGTAGGTCTGGTCAATGACCTTCCAGTAGATCAGGAAACTTCTCCCCCAGAAAATATTGGAAATGTGCAGAAAGTTGATCAGTAGTTGAAAGAGAATGGTCGGGATAGGGTGTAGATGGGACCCTTCACTTGAGGCTTTTCTTTTAGTCTCTGCTGTGATTCCAGAGCTCCTACAGGCCTCTCTATAAGGTGTCAGCAATGGCTCAGTGGGTAGCACTCTTGTCTCTGAGTCAGAAGGTTAGGGGGTTTAAGTCCCACTCCAGAGACTTGAGTACAAAATCTCGGTTGACACTCTGGAGTGCTGCACTGTCAGAGGTGCCCTTTTATGGACCCATCTACCCTCTCAGGTGGATGTAAAAGATCCCAAGGCACTATTTCGAAGAAGACATGGGGAGTTCTCCCGGTGTCCTGGCCAATATTTATCTCTCAACCAATATCACTTAACCATATTATCTGGTCATTATCACGTTGCTGTTTGTGGGATCTTGCTGTGCGCAAATTGGCTGCCGTGTTTCCTACATTACAACAGTGACTACACTTCAAAAAGTACTTCATTGGCTGTAAAGCTCTTTGGGACGTCCAGAGGTGGTGAGAGGCCCTACACGAACAATGATGGACAGGAAAAGACCCTCTGGTCCATCCAGCATGTCCCACACAATTGGGATACCTTGAGTAACATAATATATACACTCTCCACCCCACCCAAAGAGATCTCCTGGGAGTGGCAAAAAAACAGATAAAACCCAGACCAATTTGGGGGGAAAAAAATTGGGAAATTCCTCTCCAACCCCACCCCCTCCCCCTGCCCCCAGGGCGATCAAAACTAGTCCAGGAGATGTAAATGCAAGTCTTTCTTTCTTTCACTGACTCATATTGGATCTTCCTTTTACAGACCCAGCATCAGAAGTTGCCAATGCAAAGATTACAACTGCAGATGTTGAGACAATAGGACCTACTGCAAGTATGAATAAATTATACATCTGGGTCGCGTACTTTGCAGTAGCGACTACTGTAATCGTCGTCATGGTGACAATCATTGCCTTCCTCGCGCGACACATTCAGCGGCACAAAACAACAGCCAAAAGAGGTAAGAGTAACGAACTTGTGATCAGAAATCTGCTCAGGTTTCATCTCCTGTTCCCCTGATACCCGATCTAGGCCGGGGCTCCGGTTAGGGCTTTAGAACTGGCCTCAGCATCCCTGCACTAAACAGGGGGGGGGAAATCAGCAGTCATCCCCACTTCTATTTTTATCCTGCTGCAAAGTGCTCTCGGCCTAGAGATCGGATGAAGCCTTAGCTGAGATGCCTTCCGTGGTTGAATAGTCTGACAACACTTAGCGAAGGATTGTTCACAGGGGATCAAGAAAGAATTTATATAGTGCCTTTCACGAACTCGGGGCAACCCAAAGGGCGTATGAAGTACTTTTGACGTGTAGTCACCTCCGATAGTGCAGCGCTGCCTCAGTACTGCACTGAAGTGTCAGCCTAGATTTAATGCTCAAGTCCCTGGTGTGGGATATGAAAGGCACTTTATATAGGGAAGTTCTTTCTCTCTCACTCTTCTCCCACCATTACTTGCTGGTTGTCCTTATTTTATTTTTCCTCTGTTAATGGTGTCTAAGAGTACACGTTGCTGTCACTGATGCATCACCAAGCACATGACAGGAGGAAATTTTAGTTGGGTTCACATGTCTGATATAAAATAAAATAGTTATTTAGTGCCTTATCACATCAAAGCATTTTCAAGCACTTTACAAAATTAATTGTTTTTTGAAGTGAGGTGACTGTTTTTAGGCAGAGAACATGTCTGGGTAAGGGCTAGTGTTTTTTTTTATTCGTTCATGGGATGTGGGCGTCGCTGGCGAGGCCGGCATTTGTTGCCCATCCCTAATTGCCCTTGGGAAGGTGGTGGTGAGCCGCCTTCTTGAACCGCTGCGTTCCAATGTCAAATTCATTGATCTCATGGAGATAATAAGCCATCAGACTTGTTCAGGTACATCGGCCCTCTCAATCCCCAATGGACCACCAGGTGAATCCCCACTCTCCCACCCACACCACTCTCAACAGACCACCAAGCAACTAAAATCTAGACCACCTTTCTCACACCTCCCACCCCCATTTTCACCGGTTGACTAAGCCACTCAGAGCCAGATCTTCTAACCGCCCCCCTCCCACCCCCCCACTCTCACTAGACTACCAGGAAATTCAGATAAAGCCTCAGCGAGGGGGCTGAAGAGATTTACTAGAATGGTACCAGGGATGAGGGACTTCAGTTATGCGGAGAGATCGGAGAAGCTGGGATTGTTCTCCCTAGAAAAGAGAAGGTTAAGAGGAGATTTGATAGAGGTGTTCAAAATCATGAATGGTTTTGATAAAGTAAATAAGGAGAAACTGTTTCCAGTGGCAGAAGGGTCGGTAACCAGAGGACACAGATTTAAGGTGATCGGCAAAAGAGCCAGAGGCGACATGAGGAAACATTTTTTTAGCATTTGGACAGTTACATGGGTAAGATGGGTATAGAGGGATATGCGCCAAGTGCAGGCAATTGGGACTAGCTTAGTGGTATAAACTGGGCGACATGGACATGTTGGGCCGAAGGGCATGTTTCCATGTTGTAAACTTCTATGATTCTATGATTCTAATGCAGCGAGTTGTTATGATTCGGAATGCACTGCCTGAAAGGGCGGTGGAGGCAGATTCAATAGTAATTTTCAAAAGGGAATTTGATAAATTCTTGAGGGGAAAAAGTTACAAGGCTATGGGGAAAGAGTAGGTGGATGGGACTAATTGGGTAGCTCTTTCAAAGAGCCGGCACAGGCACGATGGGCCGAATGGTCTCCTCCTGTGCTGTACCATACCATGATACTATGACTCCCAAACCTTGTTGGAGGACCTGGGAACTTGGTTACAGATTCTTCCTGTCTCCAAGCCAACAGTGAAGAAAGAGATTGAAAATAATCCAAATCGTCTCCACAAATCACTCTTGTTTTCAGTCCTGGCCCTCGGTTGATGTAAGATTTAAGGAGGCGGACTTTAGGACTCAGAAAGAGGTTGTAAACATTTTCAAAAGACAGAGACTTATATAAATAAAACCATCAAATTGCCCCTCTGTGCATGCTTGTAGTGCCAATTTTTTAAAGCAAATCTTTTCCAAATTGGGTTTGTATTGAATATCTGAATTGCTGGTTTGAGAATTTGGCTTTTTCAGTTTGCCAGAGCAACAGATTGGTTGTCACTCAGATCCATTCAGAAAACCGGCAATTCCTCTGAATGGCTGTTTAATTCAGAAATTCTGGCACTCAGGCAGCAAATCTTGGAATAAGTAGTGAGTATGGAAATTGGCAGGATTTCTTGTGGGATATCACACCTTGTCAAATCACTTGCCCCTAGTTCTTACCAGATTGAAATATATAGTAAACGTGATAATATGATCTAATTACGAGGGATTTACTGTTAAATTGCCCGACATTAATGGGTAGAGGCCTAGGATTCAGTCGCCAATTCTCAGGAGTCCGTTATTGGATTGAGGGAGTCAAAACGGAGAGAAGGTTGAGATGACGATATTCTGCCCCTAGATTTGCTAAAGATGCACTGGAAATACGGTAAGATACAGTATTTACTGAATATGCCAGTGACCTCTAGTGGTAATACATCCACTGCAACAACAGTCACTCTTATTCCATTGGTAGCATGTCCAATTTCCACCTCTGATTCTTCCCAATCCAGCAAAGACCATCAAGGAATTCAAATATAGAACCCTCCCCCCCCCTCCACAGAAAACCCCCAGGAACTCAGATTCTTACCCTCCGGAGCTCCCACCCACCCAACACCACCACAGCAGTTGGCAAGTCAACTCAATTGGACGTATTTAATATTAATGGAGAGAAAAAAATGATCTTGGCTATTTAGGGTCCATTTGCTTAATGGATTCCTTTCCATGACATTGACTCAACTAAAAGTGTATTTTGTTTTTCTTTTAAAGAGAATAATTATGTAGCGGCTCCAGAAGAATGTAATCAATTGAATTGGAGCAACTCAAGAAACGAGACCTTCTTCCAAGAAAACAACAGTAATTCTCAAGCGTTGAATGGAATTTCCAAGGATTTGGTGATAATGAAGACTGAGACAGGCAATGCAGGGCATCCCGACTCATGTTGTATCAATGGCAGCGCTGAAAATTATCTGACGGAAAATAATTATGGCATCAACAAAAGGGAGAATCATGGTTTCCCATTGCCTGCCACCGAACTGGGAGCTACTGTTCTTGTCACAACAAAAACTACTCAGAGCTCCAGTGATACCTCCAAATGCTGAAGACCTACTGCATCAGAGCAAATCAGGAGGCCCTCGGGGAGGGAGCTAGACCTGTACCATGGGGATTTAGGAATAGAATAACTTCACTGCAGGTCAATCAGTTCAGAGTCATTGTAAATACATCGACCAAAATTCTAGGTGGTGAATTTTCACCAGGGATCTCCTGATTGGCATCCCTGATTTTCATCGCTTCACCATTGGCGGCGGTGCCTCCAGCTGCCTAGGCCCTAAGCTCTGAAATTCCCTCCCTAAACCTCTCCACCTCTCTCTCTCCTCCATTAAGACGTTCCTTAAAACCTACCTCTTTGACCATGCTGTCCTAATATCTCCTTATGTAGCTCAGTGTCAAATTTTGTCTGATTACGCTCCTGTGAAGCGCCTTGGGACGTTTTACTACGTTGAAGGTGCTATATAAATGCAAGTTGTGGTTAATGCTGTTTCGCAAGTTAGGGCGAATAATTGGGAGAACCTTTGCGCAAATTCACCCCTCAACTAACTTACTCTGTTACTCTCCTAGGATTGATACAATTTAGTGTAAGAATTTTCAAGTATTAAGTCACATGTAGCCAGTACAGTAGTGCTATGTTTTTGAGGCACCAATGCTTAGCACAATGGATGGAGGGACGCAGTTTAATTCCTCCATTCGATTCCTGACCTGAGCCATATTGAGCAGGGAGGTGCCAGCAAGAAGCCATGGTATATTCCTGCAAATGGGGAGCAAGGCTAAATGTAGAATCAAGTTGCTCATCTGCCCAGTTCATTGTGTTCTGCAGTAGAGGTGCAGGGCCCAGTAGATGATACAAATAAATAAAGGGCTTCAGTGCTCCCTACTCAAGAGTTCGTATTCTCAACAAGAACATTCTTTTTTTTTAAGTATTGAATACTTTGTTAGCTGATCACACGAACAAAACTTACACCACATGGAACCATTCTAAGATCAGCAATGTGAGGGGGAAGACTTTGTCTGAGCACTAGATGCAGTGAAATCACAAACCCATTCTGCTATAAAGGGGTTTACAACTCCACTGCCGTTAGTGCACAGAGGAAATCTTCCCCCCGGATGATTTGAGGGTTCATTGTGTTCCAGCTACCAGACTGCTATCTTTTTGACAATATCGAAACAAAACAAGGCTCCCCATTTCATCAGCACATCCACCATTTTGAACACAGGAGCATGGGGGGTCAACAAGTTGGGTGATGTCGTCACACACAAACCAGTTGCAAACAGAGGACTCGTTGAGGTCAGTGTCGGAACCACTTACATGTGGGCGGGACGTGTAATACAGCAGATTCAGGCAGTATTCAAAATGGTGGAAGCTTATTGTAAAGATAATGATTATTTTTACAAAAAATAAAAAATCCAGGGCCTTATTCAAAGAGGCTACTAGGTGAGGAATTACTGTACAGTATTTTTAATCAGAGCCAGGAAGGAGGCGCCCCTTTAAGAGACTGATTTCACTGGGCAATGACAATATTTCTTCAGAAACAGGTAAAGAAAAACGAGGCTTGCAAAAAAAAAACAAATGTACAGTCAGCCGTGTTTTTATATATGTATAATTTATTTATATACAGTCATCAAGGGCATTAAGGGTTACCAAACCAAGGCGGGTGGGTGGAGTTTAATACAGATCAGCCATGTTCTAATTGAATGGCGGAACGGGCTCGAGGGGCTGAATCGCCTCCTCCTGTTCCTGTGTTCCTATCTATTTAGGGATGAATTCTAGGATGTTTTCCAAATGGATCCTTGGTCCAGAGATTTGGAAAAATAAATTCGTTTAGATTAGTTTCGATTATTTCAGAATAATGTCGTGGATTGTGCCTATTTTACATGTGCAGCACCATTTTAGTTCGCCTGACCTCTTGTTTCATTCTCATCTCGGTCCAAGTCCATAAAATCTTTTAAAACCCAAGCCAAGCAGCATCTGATTTGATTTACTTTGTCTTCTCACCTATTCATGCACTATGGACGTTGGCTCTTCATGTAGGTTTTTAAATTTAGTGTGAACCTTGACTCAGTGGGTAGCTCACCTCTGAGTCATAAGGTCAGGGGTTCAAGCCCCCCCCCCCCCCCCCCCAGAGACCTGAGCACTGACACTTCAGTGCAGCACTGAGGGAGTGCTGCACTGTCAGAGGTGCCGTCATTCAGATGAGAGGTTAAATCAAGGCCTGATCTGCCCTTTCGAATGGACATAAAAGATCCCGGGATGCTATTGGAGGAAAGCAGGGGAGTTTCCCAGTGTCTTGACCAATGTCCGTCCCTCAACCAAAGTCACTAGAACAGATTATCTGGTCATTTATCTCATTGGTTGGGAGCTTGCTGTGCGCAAATTGGCTGCCGTGTTTCCTACATTACAACAGTGACTACCCTTCAAAAGTACTTCATTGTCTGTGAGGCATTTTGGGACGTCCCGAGGACATGCGGGATGCTATATAAATGCAAGTTCTTTCTTTAAAAATGGAGTTGATGAGGATAAACTACTCCATGCCAGAGTGTATCTTCCATAACATTGTGGACTGATTTTCAAATCCTAAAGGGGCAAAACAAATTCCCTGCCATCTGCTAATTAGGATATTTAGCCCAAGCATAGAAGCAGATATATAAATGTAGGGAAGAAGCAGACTGTGCAAATAATGTTGTGTTTTATACTGTCTGTTTCCAATAATTTTGTCAAGTTCTGCTCGGTCTGTACTGTTGAAAATTTCAAATATCACAGAGCTAAAACTAGGAGGAAACTTATGGGCTACATATCTCGTCTGCAACGCAAACTCAGAAAATTAGTCCCTGAGTATTTATTAGCCTTTTTTTTCCTGTTCAACTTTGTGCTCATTAAGGCGAAGGGCATGAATCTGAGGAACTGAAGACAGTTCCCATTTTGATACCCAGTCTCAGCATCAATCGCTCCCAGGTCAAGAATGGCACCAACAGATCCACAGTAAAGACTCCCCTCACTCTCCCCAACAACCACACCTAACTCCCAACTTCAGGACAACTCCCCTTACTGCACCAATAGGAGATTACTGATTTCCTCTTCAATGTTTTGGCCTCTCAAAGGCCAGAATTTGCTATCAAAATAAGGTTAAAATTAAAATGGTACAGCAACTTCACGCAAGGAGTAGATGAGCGGTTAAACGCCAATACCCAAAACTTGCCTTTCCGAGTTGCTCTGTTAGCTTCACGAAAATGGCATTTTGCTGTCTGCCTCATCATTGAGTGGTGTGGACGTGGCTGTATTTACGCAGTAGATACAAACGAAACTCACCACAGAATGTTAAGTCTTGTCCATTTCAAGTGTAAGTACCCTTTTAACAACAGGATAAGCATTAATTTATTTCTCTTTCTGTACCTGATTTGACATTGAATTCACCCACTCTAATTTTACACCTCCTTCTCAGTCTTTGTGCTGATTATTTCTCAATTTTTTAATCTCCTTGCTCAAGGAGATACCCACTTGCTTGCCCTGTTCACTCAGGTCCCAGATATCCTGTTTCTACAAGTATGTAAAAAGGAAGAGAGTAGCAAAAGTAAACATTGGTCCCTTAGAGGCTGAGACAGGAGCTGTTATAATGGGGAATCAGGAAACGGCAGATTTGTTAAACAAATATTTTGTATCTGTCTTCATGGTAGAAGACACAAAAAACAGACCAAAAATAGTGGAGAACGAAGGGGTAAAACAATTAATATCAGTAGAGAAAAAGTATTGGAGAAACTAATGGGACTAAAAGCCAACAAATCCCCTGGACCTGATGGCCTACATCCTAAGGTTCTAAAAGAGGTGGCTGCAGAGATAGTGGATGCATTGGTTATGATCTTCCAAAATTCTCTAGATTCTGGAATGGTCCCAGTGGACTGGAAAATAGCAAATGTTACAAGAGGGCTTGACAGGGTAGGTGCTGAGAGCTTCTTTCCCCTGACTAGAGAGTCTAGAACTTGGGAGCATAGTCGCAGGATAAGGGGTCGGCCATTGAAGATTGAGCTGAGGAGGAATTTCTTCACGCAGAGGGTTGTGAATCTTTGGAATTCTCTACCCCAGAGGGCTGTGGATGCTCAGTCATTGAATATGTTCAAGGCTGAGATGGATGGATTTTTGGACTCCAGGGGAATCAAGGGATATGGGGATCAGGCGGGAAAGTGGAGTTGAGGTCGAAGATCAGCCATGATCTGATTGAATGGTGAAGCAGGCTCGAGGGGCCGTATGGCCCACTCCTGCTTCTATTTCTTATGTTCCTATGTTCTTATGTTCGATGCGACGTTATCAGCTCACACTTACAGCAATTTGCCGCGCAAAAAATGTAAAAACCTAAATGTGCAAGTCTAACTAACAGCAGACGCCATTAGATGCCCTGCTACAGCAAGACCTGGGCCCATTAGTGCTGAATTAGTACTCCAATTACAATCTGATGTTCGTGACCCAGGTCCACAAGGAACTGAATTGAAACCTTTACAGCTCAGGCCTTTATTGGGCTGTAGTCAAACCGAGCATTGAAAGGCCAGTGTTGTAACACACCACATTAACACCCAGAAGGGTTTGAGTTTTATTTTCTGGAAGGAAAACAACTAATTGGTAAAACTGAGACAATAAATAGTCAGAGATGGCCAATTATCTCTCCCGCTTGCCCAGCACACCTATTCTCGCTGACCTACATTGGTTCCCGATGTCCCAACACCTTAAATTTAACATTTTCATCCTCGAGTTTAAATCGCTGCGTGGCCTCACCCCTCCCTATCTCTGTAACCTCCTCCTGCCCTATAACCCCTCCCTGGCCTACCTGAACTCTCTGTTCCCAGCTCCGGGCTTTTGTATATCTTCCCTTTGCCCCGCCATTGGCGGCCGTGCCTTCAACCACTTAAGTCCTGCTCTCTGGAATTTCCTCCCTGAACCCTCCACCTCCCCCTCTCCTCCTTTAAAACCTTCTTTAAACCCCACCTTCTTGACCAAGCTTTCGGGTATCCCTTATAATTTCCTCCTTTTGCTCAGCATTTGTTCATTCCTCACACATCTGGGGACATTTCCTTCTACGTCAAATACGCTATATTGTTGCTGTGATTTGAAATATTGCATGTACAGACGGAGAGGTTTACAAGATTATTCTAAATAGTCTAAACCTCTCCACCTCACTCCTCCTTTAAGATGCTCCTTTGACCAAATTTTTGGTCACCGGCCCTAATATCTCCTTACGTCGCTCGCTGTTAAATTTTGCTTGATAATCGCTCCTGTGAAGCGCCTTGGGACCATTTACTATTTTAAAGGTGCTATATAAATGTAGGTTGTAAATAAGTGGGAAAATTATTGCATCGTTCCATTGTTTTGAACAGATTCTACAGGCGATCGTTCCTTGCTCCATTATCAAGTCTAGTATTGCAAAGAAAAGAACCCTAAACATGACTGTTTATTTCGAATGTGACAAATGAAACTTTGCATTTTTGCCATTGTTTGGTTTATTTTGCCGTCCTGAACTGTTGGGGCGCCTGCATCTGTATTTATCTGTTGCTATGGTTTCTGAGAGAGAATACAATAAAACAGAGTTCGTTTAAAGAAGATAAATTGTGGAAAGATTGAACCATAACTCAAGCTTGGAGGGGGAGTTCCGAGTAAACGCCTTGTATTTATACATGTTCTATGAACAGAACCATTTTAGTAATACTAAGTACTGTTGCAGAGGTCGTTGGCAAAGAAGGAAAGCTGAAAATATGTTTAATCTCTTCTTTTGTTTGTCGTTTTTGGTCACCGCTAAAAGAGTTCAGCTCTAACCCAATAGAATCTACTTATTCAATATGGTACCTGAGAATTACTGAATTTCTCTCTGTTAAACTTTGAAAATAATTATAATTTGTATTATCTTTGCTGAAAACATTATATTTTATACCTCTGGCCTCAAGGAAACATGTACACCAGAAAAAGATTGTTTAAAACTGTATCTAAGATTGAAAGAAATTGTTTAAAAATGAACATAACTTGCTTTGGTTTATGTAAAACAGCTAAAGTAAATGTAGATTTTTATATTATAATATTTGTAGTTTTTGGTTTCCTGAGAAAATGCCCATTTTCTAAACAGTCTATTTGATATTGTAGCTGGTGGTGTAGGCCTGGCCTCGATGAGACCTGCATAGCTGAATAAAATCTGTCAATTTAATCACCCTCTGCTGACTAATTATGAGAGAGAGAGTGCGGGTTGTTGCGATCTGGAATGCACTTACCTGAAAGGATGGTGAAAATAACTTTCAAAAAGGAATTGGGGACATACTTGAAAAGCAAAAAAAAAATCGCAGCGCTACGGGGAAAGAGCAGGAGGTGGAGTGGGGCTAATTAGGCAACTCTTTCAGCGGGCCGGCACAGGCACGATGGGCCGAATGGCCTTCTTCTGTGCTGTAAGGTTCTTTGATTCAATAAAAAAATGCTGATGTATGAATCACGTGGTATTGTATGGGTATGAGTACGTAAAATGTTTTGAGGTTCAATCTTACAGCTGCTGCTATGACGTGAACCTTCCTATGGTTTACCATGACTGACTCTTAGATGTGAGTTAGTCTACATGTAACTCCAAAGTCTACATGTAAAAGCCAACATTCCGTTGGCCTTCTTGATCACCTGCTGCATGGTATGCAGGTGCAGCAGGTGATCAAGAAGGCCAACGAAATGTTGGCTTTTATTGCTCGGGGGATAGAATATAAAAACAGGGAGGTATTGCTGCAGTTATATAAGGTATTGGTGAGACCGCACCTGGAATACTGCATACAGTTTTGGTCTCCATACTTAAGAAAAAACATACTTGCTCTCGAGGCAGTACAAAGAAGGTTCACTCGGTTAATCCCGGGGATGAGGGGGCGGACATATGAGGAGAGGTTGAGTAGATTGGGACTCTACTCATTGGAGTTCAGAAGAATGAGAGGCGATCTTATTGAAACATATAGGATTGTGAAGGGGCTTGATCGGGTGGATGCGGTAAGGATGTTCCCAAGGATGGGTGAAACTAGAACTAGGGGGCATAATCTTAGTATAAGGGGCTGCTCTTTCAAAACTGAGTTGAGGAGAAACTTCTTCACTCAGAGGGTAGTAGGTCTGTGGAATTTGCTGCCCCAGGAAGCTGTGGAAGCTACATCATGAAATAAATTTAAAACAGTAATAGACAGTTTCCTAGAAGTAAAGGGAATTAGGGGTTACGGGGAGCGGGCAGGAAATTGGACATGAATTTAGATTTGAGGTTAGGATCAGATCAGCCATGATCTTATTGAATGGCAGAGCAGGCTCGAGGGGCCGATTGGCCTACTCCTGCTCCTATTTCTTATGTTCTTATGTTCTTATTTGAGGCCACTGCTTGACGGTGATTGAAATGCCAGGAGTGCGTGAATGTTGTTACTGCCTCGAATGCAGGAACAGTCGCCTTGTTCTCTCCTCGCTGCAGTTTTCTTACTCTCCTTTCCTGAAGGTGCTCGCTCTCCCGCAGGGTCTCGCAGGCACTAGCTGCCCTGTGCAATTGGCCACTCTTCCTGCATGAACCATGCCATTGCAGGCCCAATCCACCATTGGGCGGGAGGGTCGTTTTAGCCCAGCCCGACCCTGCCCTCAACCTATGTTCACACCCACGCGCTTAACCATTTAAAAAAAATGTACGTCATAAAAGAGAAAGAAAGCCAGTCATTTCCTGCCAGTTTTTCTGACATTGATGACATGGTCTGTCTCCACAGGAAAAATGGCAGGATTTACAAGCAGCTGCCAGTCCCTTTAAAGTCATTGACAAGCGAACCGTTGCGGGGAAGTGGTTCAAAAAGGCACACCTAATTAAAGGCCAATTGCTATGGCTGAGGAATTTTCTCTAGGGTCTTCGTAATGCAGGGTCCAAAGAGATATGGGCCTACCAGATTCCCAAGAGGCTGCCAGTGAAACCATGTAGCCATCAACCATATTTATTAATTGCACAAGGCAATCAATAAGAAGCAGTAAAACTGTAGGAGTCGGAACAGTGTGGGTTCAGGCCCCACTCCTGGACTTGAGCACGTTATCCAGGTTTCAGCCGTGGCTCATTGGTACCTCTCTCGCCGCTGAGTCAGACGACTGTGAGCTCAAATCCCACTCCAGAGACTTGGGCACAAAAGCCAGGCTGATGCTACTGTGCAGTACTGAGGGAGTGCTGCACTCATAGAATGATAACAGCGCAGAAGGAGGCCATTTGGCCCATTGTGCCTGTACCGGTTGTTTGGAAGAACCATCCAATGATTGCCACACCCCTGCTCTTTCCCCACAGCCCTGCAAATTTATCCAATTCCCTTTTGAAAGTTACTATTGAATCTGCTTCCACCGCCTTTTCAGGCAGTGCATTCCTGATCATAACAACTCGCTGTTGAAAAGAATTTTTCCTCATGTCGCCTCTGGTTCTTTTGCCAATGACCTTAAATCTGTGTCCTCTGGTCACCGATTCTTCTGCCACTGGAAACAGTTTCTCCTTATTTACTCTATCAAAACCCTTCATGATTTTGAACACCTCTATCAAATCTCCTCTTAACCTTCTTTGCTCTTAGGAGAACAATCCCAGTTCCTCCAGTCTCTCCGCATAACTGAAGTCCCTCATCCCTGGTACCATTCTAGTAAATCTTTTCTGCACTCTCTCTAAGGCCTTGACGTCCTTCCTAAAGTCTGGTGCCCAGAATTGGACACAATACTCCAGCTGAGGCCTAACCAGTGTTTTATAAAGATTTAGCATAACTTCCTTGCTTTTGTACTCTATGCCTCTATTTATAAAGCTAAGGATCCCATATGCTTTTTTAACAGCCTTCTCAAACTTGTCCTGCCACCTTCAAAGATTTGTGTACATACACCCCCAGATCTCTCTGTTCCTGCGCCCCTTTTAAAATTGTATCATTTAGTTTAAATTGCCTCTCCTCATTCTTCCTACAAAAATGTATCACTTTACACTTCGCTGTGTTAAATTCATCTGACATGTGACTGTCCATTTCACCAATCTGTTTATGTCCTCCTGAAGTCTATTATTATTCTCCTCACTATTTTCTACATTTCCGAGTTTTGTGTCATCTGCAAACTTTGAAATTATGCTCTGTACACCAAAGTCCAGGTCATTAATATATATTAAAAAGAGAAGTGATCCTAATACTGACCCCTGGGGAACACCACTGTATACCTCCCTCCAGTCTGAAAAACAACCGTTCACCATAACTCTCTGCTTCCTGTCCCTTAGCCAATTTTGTATCCACGCAGCCACTGCCCCTTTAATCCCATGGCTTCAATTTTGCTAAGAAGTCTATTATGTGCCACTTTATCAAATGCCTTTTGAAAGTCCATATACACATCAACCGCGCTACCCTCATCAACCCTCTCCGTTACTTCATCAAAGAACTCAATCAAGTTAGTCAAACACGACTCGACTTTAATGTTAGGCTGACTGGCCTGTAATTGCCAAGTTTATCCCTCACTCCTTTTTTGATCAAGGGTGTAACATTTGCAATCCTCCGGTCCTATGGCACCACTCCCATATCTAGTGAGGATTGGAAGATTGTGGCCAGAGCCTATGCAATTTCCACCCTTACTTCCCTCAGCAATCTAGGATGGATCCCACCCAGACCAGGTGACTTTTCTACTTTAAGTACTGCCAACCTTTTAAGAACATAAGAACATAAGAAATAGGAGGAGGAGTAGGCCATACGACCCCTTGAGCCTGGTCCGCCATTCGATAAGATCATGGCTGATCTTCGACCTCAACTCCACTTTCCCGCCTGCTCCCCATATCCCTTGATTCCCTTAGAGTCCAAAAATCTATCAATCTCAGCTTGAATATACTCAACAACTGAGCATCCACAGCCCTCTGGGGTAAAGAATTCCAAAGATTCACCACCCTCTGAGTGAAGAAATTCCTCCTCATCTCAGTCCTAAAGGCCTGACCCCTTATCCTGAAACTATGCCCCCTAGTTCTAGACTCTCCAGCCAGGGGAAACAGCCTCTCAGCATCTACCCTCTCAGAATTTTCTATGTTTCAATGAGATAACCTCTCATTCTGTTAAGCTGCAGAGAATATGAGCCCATTTTACCCAATCTCTCCTCATAAGACAATCCTCTCATCCCAGGAATCAATCTAGTGAACCTTCGTGGCACCACCTCTAAGGCAAGTATATCCTTCCTTAGGTAAGGAGACCAAAACTGTACACAGTACTTCAGGTGTGGTCTCACCAAAGCCCTGGACAATTGTAGCAAGACTGCCTTACTCTTGTACTCTAACCCCCTTGCAATAAAGGCCAACATACCATTTGCCTTTCTAATTGATTGCTGTACCTGCATACTAACTTTTTGTGTTTCTTGTACAAGGACACCTAAATCTCTCTGAACACCAACATTTAATAGTTTCTCACCATTTAAAAAATATTCTGTTTTCCTATTCTTCCCACCAAAGTGAATAACCTCACATTTCCCCACATTATACTCCATCTGCCACCTTCTTGCCCACTTACTTAACCTGTCCATATCCCTTTGCAGATTCTTTGTGTCTTCCGCACAGCTTACTTTCCCACCTAGCTTTGTATCATCAGAAAACTTGGATACATTACACTCGGTCCCTTCATGTAAGTCATTAATATAGATTGTAAATAGCTGAGGCCCAAGCACTGATCCTTGCGGCACCCCACTAGTTACAGCCTGCCAACCTGAAAATAACCCATTTATTCCTACTCTCTGTTTTCTGTCCATTAACCAATCCTCTATCCATGTTAATATATTACCCCCAATCCCCCCCCCGCCCTTATCTTGTGTAACAACCTTTCGTGTGGCACTTTATTGAATGCCTTTTGAAAATCCAAATATACTAAAAACACTGGTTCCCCTTTATCTACCCTGCTAGTTACATCCTCAAAAACTCTAATAGATTTGTCAAACACAATTTCCCTTTCTTAAAACCATGTTGACTCTGCCTAATCATATTATGATTTTCTAAGTGCCCTGTCACCACTTCCTTAATAATGGATTCCAGCATTTTCCTGACGATTGACATCAGACTAACCAGGACAAAGTAGCCCGCTTGATTGGCACCCCATCCACCACCCTAAATATTCACTCCCTTCGCCACTGGCGCACAGTCGTTGCAGTGTGTACCATCCACAGGATGCACTGCAGCAACTCGCCAAGGCTTCTTCGACAGCACCTCCCAAACCCGTGACCTCTACCACTGAGAAGGACAAGAGCAGCAGGCACATGGGAACAACACCACCTGCACGTTCCCCTCCAAGTCACACACCATCCCGACTTGGAAATATATCGCCGTTCCTTCATCATCGCTGGGTCAAAATCCTGGAACTCTCTACCTAACAGCACTGTGGGAGAACCTTCACCACACGGACTGCAGCGGTTCAAGAAGGCGGCTCACCACCACCTTCTCAAGGGCAATTAGGGATGGGCAATAAATGCCGGCCTCGCCAGCGATGCCCACATCCCATGAACGAATAAAAAAAGAGGCCTGTAGTTCCCTGTTTTCTCTCTCCCTCCTTTATTGAATAGTGGGGTTACATTTGCTACCTTCCAATCCATGGGACCATTCCAGAATCTAGGGAATTTTAGAAGATCATAACCAATGCATCCACTATCCTGCAGCCACCTCTTTTAGAACCCTAGAATGTAGGGGTTTTGTTGTCTTTTAGTCCCATTAAATTCTCCAGTACTTTTTCTTTACTAATATTAATTACTTTAAGTTCCTCACTCTCATTAGGCCCTTGGATCCCCACTATCTTTGGTATGTTTTTTGTGTCTTTGACTGTGAAGACAGATACAAAATATTTGTTTAACGTCTCTGTCATTTCCTTATTCCCCATTATAATTTCTCCTGTCTCAGCCTCTAGGGGACCCACATTTACTTTCTCTACTCTCTTCCTTTTTATGTACTTGTAGAAGCTCTTACAATCTGTTTTTATAATTCTTGCTTGTTTACTCTCATATTCTATTCTCTCCCTCTTTATCAATTTTTTAGTCATGCTTTGCTGGTTTCTAAAAATCTATCGATCCTCAGGCTCACTACTCTTCTTGACAACATTATAGGCCTCTTCCTTTAATCTAATACTATCCTTAATTTCTTTAGTTAGCCACAGATGAATCACTATTCCCATGGAGTTTTTATTTCTCAATGGAATGTATATGCGTTGAGAATTCTGAAATATTCCTTTAAATGTTTGCCATTGCTTATCTACTGTCATACCTTTTAATCTAATTTCCCAATCTACCTTAGCCTACTCATAGTGCCTCCTCTTTATCTATTTTTATCCTATCCAATATCACTATTACCTCCTCCTTTACTGTGACATTGGCAGCATCCTCTTCTTTAGTGAAGACAAATGCAAAGTATTCATTTAGTACCTCAGCCATGCCCTCTGCCTCCACAAGATGATCACCTTGTTGGTCCCTAATCAGCCCCACCCTTCCTCTGACTACTCTTATGCTATTTATTTGTTTTTAAAAGACTTTTGGGTTCCCTTTTACGTTAGCCGCTGATCTATTCTCATACTCTCTCTTTGCCCCTCTTATTTCCTTTTTCAGATCTCCTCTGTACTTTCTGTATTTGGCTTGGTTCTCTACTGTATTATGAACCTGACAGTTGTAATAAGCCTCCTTTTTCTGTTTCATTTTAATCTCCATATCTTTAGTCGTCCAGGAAGCTCTAGCTTTGGATGCCTTTCCCTTCCTCCTTATGGGAATGTGTCTAGTCTGTACCCCATCTCCTCTTTGAAGGATTCCCATTGCTCAATTACTGTTTGGCCTGCCAGCCTTTGGTTCCAATCCACCTGGCCAGATCCCTTTTCAACTCACTGAAATTAGCCCTCCTCCAGTTAAGTATTTTCACGCCTGAATGGTCCCTGTCCTTTTCCATAATTATTCTAATTCTAATGATATTATGATCACTGTTCCCCAAATGCTTCCCCACTGAAACATGCTCCATTTGCCCCACTTCAATCCCCAGAACTGGATCCAGCACTGCTTCCTTCCCCATTGGGCTGGAAACATACTGATCAAGGAAGTTCTCTTGTAGCCATTTCAGGAATTCCTCCCCCTCTTTGCCCTTTACACTGTTACTATCCCAGTCTATATTCAGATAATTAAAGTCGGAGGTGCTCTGTCGGAGGTGCCGTCTTTCGGATGAGACGTTAAACCGAGGCCCCTGCCCTCTCAGGTGGATGTAAAAGATCCCATAGCACTATTTCAAAGAAGAGTAGGGGAGTCCTCCCCGATGTCCTGGCCAATATTTATCCCTCGATCACTGAAACAGATTATCTCATTTATCTCATTGTTTGTGGGACCTTGCTGTGCGCAAATTGGCTGCCGCATTTCCTACATTATAACAGTGACTACACTTCAAAAGTACTTCATAGCTGCAAAACACTTTAGGGCGTACAGAGGTTGTGAAAGACGCTATATAAATGCAAGTTCTTTATTCTTTAGAATTTGCTCAGCTATGACTGTGCCTGTTTAACTGCTCTGTGATGATTATGAGAATTATCAATTCATTGACTGGCCTGATGTGTGGGAATTGGAACCCACATTACAATCCACGCATTGAAAACAAAAACGTTTCAAAAAACAAAAGCACGCCTCAGTTAACCCCCACAATATCACAACAGCAGTTTCCAGGCATGTAAAGTAAATCAATTAGTGAGTTTAAGTTTTATCTTAAGTCGCACCAAGTCCCATTCACCCCCCACCCCTGTGCTCTCTGCCCTTCTTGGCTCCAGTTCCAGCAACACCTTAAATTTAAAATTCTCATCCTTGTGTTCAAGTCCCTCCATAGCCATGTCTCTCCCTATCTCTGTAACTTTCTCCGGCCCTACAGCCCTCCGAGATCTCTACGCTCCTCCAATTCTGGCCTCTTGCACACCCCCGATTTTAATCGCTCCACCATTGGCGGCCGTGCCTTCAGCTGCCTAGGCCCTAAGCTCTGGAATCCCTTTCCCTAAACCTCTCCGCTCTCTACCCCTCTCTCCTCCTTTAAAACGCTTCTTAAAACTTATCTCTTTGACCAAGAGTGTGATGGAATACTCTCCACTTGCCTGGATGAGTGCAGCTCCAACAACACTCAAGAAGCTCGACACCATCCAAGATAAAGCAGCCCGCTTGATTGGTACCCCATCCACCACCCTAAACATTCACTCCCTTCACCATCGGTGCACTGTGGCTGCAGTGTGTACCATCCACAGGATGCACTGCAGCAACTCGCCAAGGCTTCTTCGACAGCACCTCCCAAACCCGCGACCTCTACCACCGAGAAGGACAAGAGCAGCAGGCACATGGGAACAACACCACCTGCACGTTCCCCTCCAAGTCACACACCATCCCGACTTGGAAATATATCGCCGTTCCTTCATTGTCGCTGGGTCAAAATCCTGGAACTCCCTTCCTAACAGCACCGTGGGAGAACCGTCACCACACGGACTGCAGCGGTTCAAGATGGCGGCTCACCACCACCTTCTCAAGGGCAATTAGGGATGGGCAATAAATGCTGGCCTCACCAGCGACGCCCACATCCTGTGAACGAATAAAAAAAAAGCTGTCCTATCTCCTTATGTGGCTCGGTCTCAAATTTTTGTCTGATAACACTCCTGTGAAGGGCCTTGGGACATTTTGTTAAAAGCGCTATATTGCATAGAATTTACAGCACAGGAAACAGGCTATGCCGGTGTTAATGCTCCACATGAGCCTCCTCCCACTCTATTTGCTTCATCTAACCCTATCAGCATATCCTTCTACTCCTTTCTCCCTCATGTACTTATCTAGCTTCCCCTTAAATGCATCTACGAATGTATAAATGCAAGTTGTCGTTGGTGTAATCAGTAGAACTTGGCTCAACTCATGTTCTTTTATCTCTTTGCTCTGTAGCCCAAGGTTTCTCAGTTAAAAAGAACCATAGTGCAAAAGTAACTAGCAGATAAATCAGTATTTCTGCAAAGTGGCTAGAAACTGAGATTAAAATCCATTCTCTGTCTCCATTGCATTCTTTTCTGTTTCACTGCGTAATTTTAGCTGTCCAGTTCCTACTGTGAATCATTTCTTTTGCCCAAAATTACACATCTTGAGATGAGTTAAACCCAGATGGATCCCTGGGGGAGGGATGCAGCATCGAAAGAAAGAATGAAAAACTTCCATTTATGTAGGGCCTATCATGCTCTCAGGACGTCCCAAAGCGCTTTACAGCCAATGAAGACATTGTCCGGAAGCAAATTCACTTTCAGTCCTTTGCGAATGCTGCTCTGAGCCAGCGATAAGGAGTCACATGACAAAAGTCTAAGCACTGCTTTTCTTCCTGATTTTTTTCCTCTCCCTCATTTTAAGAAAGAACCTGCATTTATATAGCGCCTTTCACAACCTCTGGACGTCCCAAAGCGTTTTACAGCCAATGACGTTCTTTCGAAGTGTAGTCACTGTTGTAATGTAGCAGCCAACTTGCGCACGAACAGATTAGGGCTCACTTTTGGTTTTTGACGGATATGAAGACACCTGCTTAACATGAGCCTTTTTTCATTTTCAGCGCGTGGATTATAACAATCAGATAATCTGTTTTTAGTGGTGCTGGTTGAGGGATAAATATTGGGAACACCTGCTCTTCATCAAATAGAGCCATGGAAGTGTTTACATCCACCTGAGGGGGCAGATAGGGCCTCGGTTTAACATCTCAGACACTTCCAGCAGTGCAGCACTCCTTCAGTAGCACACTGGAGTATCAGTCTAGATTTTGCGCTCAAGTCTCTGGAGTGGGACTTAAACCCACAACCGTCTAGAATCAGAGGCGAGAGAGCGAGCCACAGCTGACACCTGACTGATTTGGATACATTACTGGTCGATCCCCTGTGGCGTTGCTCACTGTAGCCTAGGGCCTGCGGGCACAATTGCAATATTTAACCGTTAAGGTGTGTGTGATCTGGTCCGTACTTTTACTGCTGAGCTAGTCCCTGTGGGTAAGTGGTCAAATAAGACACATCCTGAGTCAAATTGAAAGCTAATTGCTGTTGCTGAAGGAGGATGCTCCAGGACCCTGGGGACGCACAGTCCAAAGAGATCTGTGCCCACCAGATTCCCAGCAGCGTTCCAGTGAAACCGAGCAGCCACCAGCCAAATTTACACCGGCACAAGGAAATCACTTAGAAGCAGTAATAACGTAGGAATCAGAAGGTTGTGGGTTCAAGTCCCTCTCCTGGACCTGAGGGCATAATCAAGGCTGACACTTCAGCGCAGTACCGAGGGAGTGCTGCATTGCCGGGGGTGCCATATTTCAGATGGGACGTTAAACCGAGGTCCTGTCTCCCCGCTCAGGTGAACATAAAAGGTCCTGTGTGCTTTTTCAAGGAACAACATGAAGGTCTCCTGATGACCTGGCCGGCATTCCTGCCTCAACCGAGACCACCAAAGCAGATTAACTGGTCAATCATCTCATTGCTGTTTGTGGGACCTTGCCATACACAATTTGGCTGCTGTGTTTGCTTACAAAATAACAAGAATTTCACTTCAAAAGTAGCACTTTGGGACATCCTGAGGATATGAAAGGTGCCACATAAGTGGAAGTTCTTTTTTCTATATGTCTGGAACAAAATATACGCACAAAAGGGTAGCACTGCACCAAATCAAACTGACAGCGTCCATAAACCAAACAATGCAGAAAGTAAATACCCCACACTTGAATATTGTGCTGATTATTTATTGGTCGTAGGTTACAGGAGCCCACCATAAGATGGAAAAACATGGCATGAAAATATAGGACAAGTTGGTTGGGGCTGTTACTTTGCAGATGTGCGTTGCAGTTTTAAGAGATGGTGAGGCTCTGGCACGTATTGGAAGGCAGTTGAGTATTAGTGCTAACTGCACCATCCTTCCCTGCTGCGTTACTGGGTTCCACAGCTAATTTCTCATTGACATTTTCATCTTCTTGGCAGAAAAATGGCAGAACAGGCTCGAGGGGCCGAATGGCCGACTCCTGGTCTTAATTTGTATATATATGTATACATGTTCTTGCTCTGCCATAGTTTCACCGTCCTGGCCTCCAACCTGCTTGCTGAGGCCTCTTTACAGGGCAAAGTTATAAAGAATGCAGCATAGAATCTTACAACCCAGAAGGAGGCCATTCAGCCCATCGTGACTGTGCCAGCTCTTTGAAAGAACCAACCAATTAATCCCACTCCCCTGCTCTTTTCCCGTAGCCCTGCAAATTTTTTCCTGTTTACACATTTATCCAATTCCCTTTTGAAAGTTATTATTGAATCTGCTTCCACCGCCCTTTCAGGCAGTGCATTCCAGATCATAACAACTCGCTGCGTAAAAAAATTTCTCCTCATCTCCCCCCCTGGTTCTTTTGCCAATTATTTTAAATCTGTGTCCTCTGGTTACCGACCGTCCTGCCACTGGAAACAGTTTCTCCTTATTTACTCTATCAAAACCCTTCATGATTTTGAACACCTCTATCAAATCTCCCCTTAACCTTCTCTGCTCTAAGGAGAACAATCCCAGCTTCTCCAGACAAATGAAGTCCCTCATCCCTGGAACCATTCTGGTAAATCCCCTCTGTACCCTCTCCAAGGCCTATGACAGTCATCCTATTATGTGGTGCCCAGAATTGGACACAATGCTCCAGCTGAGGCCTAACCAGTGATTTATAAAGGTTTAGCATAACTTCATTGTGTTGGTACTCTATGCCTCTATTTATAAAGCCAAGTATCCCCAATGCCTTTTAAACAGCATTATGAATTTGTCCTGCAGACCCTGATAAGGTTGAGACATCTGAAGCAGTCACGACATTTGAAGCAAGATCCCAATGGTGTGTTTGCACTCATTTGAAAGACACCACTTCCAACAGTGCAGCACTCCCTCAGTACTGCACTGAAGAATCAGCATAGATTATAGGCTCAAATTCTGGAGTGGGGCTTGAACCCATGACCTTCTAACTGCGAGGCAAGGGTGCCCAACTGAGCCAAGATGCCCCTTGGAGCCCTTTCAGCTGGCAAAAATAGGAGACGTTTGTTCGATCAGCCAGATTTGAGACTATGTTCCAAAGATAAAAGAGCAGTATTCTAACATAGGAGCCTACCCATTCTCCATTTAGGAGGGCAGGACCCCTGCAGAGATGCGGCCCCTGCCACAACTACAGTAGGATTTCTACCTTAATCTACATTTTTGTGCTTTAACTTTACTCCTTTCATCTTTATCTGAAACTCTGATCTTCACTTGCTCTTTAAACACAATGAGCAATACTGCAGGAGAATTATTAGCATTCATTTCAAATTTTCAGTAGTTCTACCTAACTTTATGAGAGTAGCTCTTCACGAGAACTTGACTAATGTCTTGAACTTTATTCATGTAGGCGAGCAATTACTGTTGTACGACTCCTGGTTACAAACACGCACTGACATACTAACGTACTGTCTGTGTAGGTGGCAGATTACTGTACAAAGACTCAGTCAGACTCTCATTACTTCAGTTTATTAACAGCCACCAGAAGTGTATTTGAAAAACCCCTGCCCAATGCAGCACATCTGCACAGCGCATATAAACATTACGACCCCCCACCCCCCCTTTCCCCCATTGCACAAACAAAACCGTTAGCCGAACAGGGGACGGGCTGGGCAGAATCCGCAGCGTAAGCTGACAATGCCCCCAAACTGCTGTCAGGACATTCGGGAGGCAGGCGGAAGAAGCAATGCCCCCTCCCCTCCCCTATAAACCCCCCCTCGTCCACCCCGGCCCAGGCCCAGTCGGGATTTAGTGGGCCAGAAACCCAGAGGAGTTGGGTTCGGCCTTGAATTGGAACCCCTGCCACAGCTGCACGTTGGCGTCCTGTAACCTTTCCCCTTTCTTTGGAACTCTGATCTTCTGTTGAGGTCGCAGGCAGGTTACGATAATGGCTCTGTTTAAACTGTTTAATGCACCAGCTGTGCAACTCTCATGTAACCCATATTGGTGAGACGTTATAACTGTTTAAATTGGCTGTTAAAGCTTATCTCAACGTGACTGTCGGTGCAGGTGCACACTGTCTGACAAGAGCATTATAGTGAGGACAGCAAACCTGTGCTTTGTTACATAACAGACAAGGCCACTGCAGAATCACAGAATGCAACAACAACAACATAGAATCATACAGCACAGAAGGAGGCCATTCGGCCCATCATGCCTGTGCTGGCTCTTTGAAAGAGCTATCCAATTAGCCCCACTCCCCCTACTCTTTCCTCACAGCCCTGCAAATTTTTCCTTTTTAAGTATTTATCCAATTCCCATTTGAAAGTTATTATTGAATCTGCTTCCACCGCCCTTTCAGGCAGCACATTCCAGATCATAACAACTCGCTGCGTAAAAAAATTCTCCTCTTCGCCCCCTTGTATTTTTATACCAATCATTTTAAATCTGTGTCCTCTGATTGCTGACCCGCCTGCCACTGGAAACGGTTTCTCCCCATCTACTCCAACAGAGCGGCGGCGGACCTGATCGGGAGCAGAGGAGAGAGACCGAGAGCGGGGATAAAAGAGCGGCGGACCGAGGCCCGAGACCAGAGGGGCGACGGACCTGATCAGGAGCAGAGGAGAGAGAGACCGAGAGCGGGGATAAAAGAGCGGCGGACCCAGGCCCGAGACCAGAGCGGCGGCGGACCTGATCGGGAGCAGAGGAGAGAGAGACCGAGAGCGGGGATAAAAGAGCGGCGGACCGAGGCCCGAGACCAGAGCGGCGGCGGACCTGAACTGATCAAAAACAACAACAGAAAACCAAGGAGTGATGACACAGGTAAGTGACTGGTTGGTGAGTATTACTGTTTTTTTTTTCTTCTCTAAATTAGGGCATTGGTTTAAACTAAGAGCTGGGAAACTAAGCAGCTTTTATAGCAGGTAGTTTTTTTTTAGTGAACCTAGGTCCCTGGTATAGTTAACATTTTCAAATTTCAACGTAATTTAAAAGGGGTAACTAAGCAAAGGCAAATCATGGCAGCAGACCTCGCACCCGTGATATGCTCCTCCTGCAAGATGTGGGAAATAATGGACACTACCAGTGTCCCTGCCGACCATGTGTGCAGGAAGTGTGTCCACCTGCAGCTACTGACCGATCGTATCTCGGAGCTGGAGCTGCGGGTGGACTCACTGTGGGGCATCCGCGATGCAGAGAAACTCGTGGATAGCACGTTTAGTGAGTTGGTCACACCGCAGGTAAAGGCAGTACAGGCAGGAAGTGAATGGGTGACCACCAGGAAGAGTAAGAGGTGCAGGCAGGTAGTGCAGGGGTCCCCTGTGGCCATCCCCCTCTCAAACAGGTATACCGTTTTGGATACTGTTGTGGGAGATGGCTCACCAGGGGAAGGTGGCAGCGGCCAGGTTCATGGCACCGTGGCTGGCTCTGCTGCACAGGAGGGCAGGAAAAAGAGTGGCAGAGCTATAGTGATAGGGGACTCGATTGTAAGGGGAATAGACAGGCGTTTCTGCGGACGCAACCGAGACTCCAGGATGGTATGTTGCCTCCCTGGTGCAAGGGTCAGGGATGTCTCGGAGCGGCTGCAGAACATTCTGGAGGGGGAGGGTGAACAGCCAGTTGTCGTGGTGCATATAGGTACCAACGATATAGGTAAAAAACGGGATGAGGTCCTACAAGCTGAATTTAGGGAGTTAGGAGTGAAACTAAAAAGTAGGACCTCAAAGGTAGTAATCTCAGGATTGCTACCAGTGCCACGGGCTAGTCAGAGTAGGAATGACAGGATAGCTAGGATGAATACGTGGCTTGAGAGATGGTGCAAGAGGGAGGGATTCAAATTCCTGGGACATTGGAACCGGTTCTGGGGGAGGTGGGACCAGTACAAATTGGACGGTCTGCATCTGGGCAGGACTCGAACCAATGTCCTAGGGGGAGTGTTTGCTAGTGCTGTTGGGGAGGGTTTAAACTAAAGTGGCAGGGGGATGGGAATCGATGCAGGAAGTCAGTGGGAAGTAAAGTGGTGACAGAAACAAAAGGCAGTAAGGGAGAGTGTACAAAACATGACCGGACAAATGGTCTGAGAAAGCACGGCAAAGACCAAGGGAAGTCTAGATTAAACTGCATTTATTTCAATGCAAGAAGTCTGATGGGCAAGGCAGATGAACTCAGGGCATGGATGGGTACATGGGACTGGGATGTTATAGCTATTACTGAAACATGGCTAAGGGAGGGGCAGGACTGGCAGCTCAATATTCCAGGGCACAGATGCTATAGGAAAGATAGAGCAGGAGGTAAGAGAGGAGGGGGAGTTGCGTTCTTGATTAGGGAGAACATCACGGCAGTAGTGAGAGAGGATATAACCGAGGGTTCGCCCACTGAGTCTATATGGGTAGAACTGAAAAATAAGAAGGGAGAGATCACGTTGATAGGATTGTACTACAGACCCCCAAATAGTCAACGGGAAATTGAGGAGCAAATATGTAAGGAGATTACAGACAGCTGCAAGAAAAATAGGGTGGTAATAGTAGGGGACTTTAACTTTCCCAACATTGACTGGGACAGCCATAGCATTAGGGGCTTGGATGGAGAGAAATTTGTTGAGTGTATTCAGGAGGAATTTCTCATTCAGTATGTGGATGGCCCAACTAGAGAGGGGGCAAAACTTGACCTCCTCTTGGGAAATAAGGAAGGGCAGGTGACAGAAGTGTTAGTGAGGGATCACTTTGGGACCAGTGATCATAATTCCATTAGTTTTAAGATAGCTATGGAGAAGGATAGGTCTGGCCCAGAAGTTAAAATTCTAAATTGGGGAAAGGCCAATTTTGATGGTATTAGACAGGAACTTTCAGAAGTTGATTGGGAGAATCTGTTGGCAGGCAAAGGGACGTCTGGTAAGTGGGAGTCCTTCAAAAATGTGTTAACCAGGGTTCAGGGTAAGCACATTCCTTATAAAGTAAAGGGCAAGGCTGGTAGAAGTAGGGAACCTTGGATGACTCGGGAGATTGAGGCCCTAGTCAGAAAGAAGAAGGAGGCATATGACATGCATAGGCAGCTGGGATCAAGTGGATCCCTTGAAGAGTACAGAGATTGCCGGAGTAGAGTTAAGAGAGAAATCAGGAGGGCAAAAAGGGGACATGAGATTGCTTTAGCAGATAAGGCAAAGGTGAATCCAAAGAGCTTCTACAAATACATAAAGGGCAAAAGAGTAACTAGGGAGAAAGTAGGGCCTCTGAAGGATCAACAAGGTCATCTATGTGCGGAACCACAAGAGATGGGTGAGATCCTAAATGAATATTTCGCATCGGTATTTACGGTTGAGAAAGGCATGGATGTTAGGGAACTTGGGGAAATAAATAGTGATGTCTTGAGGAGTGTACATATTACAGAGAGAGAGGTGCTGGAAGTCTTAACGCGCATCAAGGTAGATAAATCTCCGGGACCTGATGAAATGTATTCCAGGACGTTATGGGAGGTTAGGGAGGAAATTGCGGGTCCCCTGGCAGAGATATTTGAATCATCCACCGCTACAGGTGAGGTGCCTGAAGATTGGAGGGTAGCAAATGTTGTGCCTTTGTTTAAGAAGGGCGGCAGGGAAAAGCCTGGGAACTACAGACCGGTGAGCCTGACATCTGTAGTGGGTAAGTTGTTAGAGGGTATTCTGAGGGACAGGATCTACAGGCATTTGGAGAGGCAGGGACTGATTAGGAACAGTCAGCATGGTTTTGTGAGAGGAAAATCATGTCTCACGAATTTGATTGAGTTTTTTGAAGGGGTAACCAAGAAGATAGATGAGGGCTGTGCAGTAGACGTGGTCTACATGGACTTTAGCAAAGCCTATGACAAGGTACCGCATGGTAGGTTGTTACATAAGGTTAAATCTCACGGGATCCAAGGTGAGGTAGCCAATTGGATACAACATTGGCTTGACGACAGAAGACAGAGGGTGGGTGTAGAGGGTTGTTTTTCAAATTGGAGGCCTGTGACTAGCGGTGTGCCTCAGGGATCGGTGCTGGGTCCGCTGTTATTTGTTATTTATATTAATGATTTGGATGAGAATTTAGGAGGCATGGTTAGTAAGTTTGCAGATGACACCAAGATTGGTGGCATCGTGGACAGTGAAGAAGGTTATCTAGGATTGCAACGGGATCTTGATCAATTGGGCCAGTGGGCCGATGAATGGCAGATGGAGTTTAATTTAGATAAATGTGAGGTGATGCATTTTGGGAGATCGAATCGGGCCAGGACCTACTCCGTTAATGGTAGGGCGTTGGGGAGAGTTATAGAACAAAGAGATCTGGGAGTACAGGTTCATAGCTCCTTGAAAGTGGAGTCACAGGTGGATAGGGTGGTGAAGAAGGCATTCGGCATGCTTGGTTTCATTGGTCAGAACATTGAATACAGGAGTTGGGATGTCTTGTTGAAGTTGTACAAGACATTAGTACGGCCACACTTGGAATACTGTGTACAGTTCTGGTCACCCTATTATAGAAAGGATATTATTAAACTAGAAAGAGTGCAGAAAAGATTTACTAGGATGCTGCCGGGACTTGATAGTTTGACTTATAGGGAGAGGTTAGATAGACTGGGACTTTTTTCCCTGGAGAGTAGGAGGTTGCGGGGTGATCTTATAGAAGTCTATAAAATAATGAGGGGCATAGATAAGGTAGATAGTCAAAATCTTTTCCCAAAGGTAGGGGAGTCTATAACGAGGGGGCATAGATTTAAGGTGAGAGGGGAGAGATACAAAAGGGTCCAGAGGGGCAATTTTTTCACTCAAAGGGTGGTGAGTGTCTGGAACGAGCTGCCAGAGGCAGTAGTAGAGGCGGGTACAATTTTGTCTTTTAAAAAGCATTTGGACAGTTACATGGGTAAGATGGGTATAGAGGGATATGGGCCAAGTGCAGGCAATTGGGACTAGCTTAGTGGTATAAACTGGGCGACATGGACATGTTGGGCCGAAGGGCCTGTTTCCATGTTGTAAACTTCTATGATTCTATGATCTATAACAAAACCTCTCATGATTTTGTACACCTCTATTAAATCTCCTTCTCTGCTCTAAGGAGAACAATCCCAGCTTTTCTACTCTCCACATTACTGAAATATCTTACATTTATATAGCACCTTTAACATCGAATAACATCCCAAGGCACTTCACAGAGAAACACATTTCCCCTCAGTGAAAATCTTAATTAACAAAAAAGGAACTTGACTATAAAACAGTGATCCTGGTTACAGGAAGTAACAGTCCCTTTATATATTATGGACAAGGCTAGTAGCTTTCTGCTTTCATTTTTAAAATTCATTCTTAGGATATCGGCATTGCTTGCAAGGCCAGCATTTATTGCCCATCCCTAGTTGCCCCTTGAGAAGGTGGTGGTGGGCCTTCTTCTTGAGCCGCTGCAGTCCGTGTGGTGAAGGTTCTCCCACAGCGGTGTTAGGTAGGGAGTGCCAGGATTTTGACCCAGCAACGATGAAGGGATGGCCGATATATGTCCAAGTCAGAATGACTTGGAGGGGAACTTGCTGCCCTTCTCTTTCTAGGTGGTGGAGGTCACAGGTCTGGGAGGTTCTTGGAAAAACATGGAATCACAGAATGTAAAAATGCCAGTTAAAAGTCCCAGAATCCATGCAATTTGTTCGGTCACCTTGTTTATTTACTTTCTGCCCAGATCCCCCCAGGTACTGGTAAGCAAGTAGCAAAGCTTTCAATGCTGATGTGTGCAAAGTGGCTAAGGGTCAGTAGCCCATTGGTTCGTCCCATTCCCTTGGCCTTGTTTTTAACCCCATGGTTCCGACAGGATGGACAAGATTAGGAAATTTGCCACAGGGAGAGTTGCAAGTGTGAGCCCATCATATGACCTCTGTGTCATGCAGTGTGTTGGGCTTCCAACACATCGGGGGTTGGGGGAAGGGGTTGTAATTGCAAACTAACTGTCGGCCGCCCCTTTATACCAACCCTCACCCCGCCCCGCCTTACAGATCTAAAATTCCCAGGTTCAATCCCCAATGGAAAGAAAGAACGTGCATTTAGATAGCGCCTTTCAGGCCGTCCCAAAGCTCTTCACAGCCAGTGATGTACTTTTTGAAGTGTAGTCATTGCTGTGATGTAGGAAACGCGGCAGCCAATTTGCTCACAGCAAGCTCCCACAAACAGCAATGATATAAATGACCAGGTATGTAATATAAATGCAAGTTGTTGTTGTTATTGTTTGTTATAATGTTGTTGGTTGAGGGAACAATATTTTCCAGAACACAAGCGAGAACTCCCTTGTTCTTTGTTGGAATAGTGCCATTTGACCTTTTATGTCCACCCGAGAGGGCAGAAGGGGCCTCGGTTTAACGCCTCATCCGAAAGACGGTACTTCGGTCAATGCAGGCCTCCCACAGTACTGGCATTGAGGTGACAGCCTGGATTTTGTGCACGCCTCAGGAGTGGGGCCGAAAAAAATGATTTTAGTTTTTCCGATATGCAATTGGAGGAAATGCTGATGATCCATAATAAGAACATAACAAATAGGAGCAGCAGTAGGCCATACGGCCCCTCGAGCCTGTTCCGTCATTCAATCAGACCATGGCTGAATTTCGACCTCAACTCCACTTTCCCGCCTGATCCCCATATCCCTTGATTCCCCTAGAGTCCAAAAATCTATCGATCTTGGTCTTGAATATAGTTAACGACTGAGCATCCACAGTCCCCTGGAGTAGAGAATTCCAAAGATTCACAACCCTCTGAGTGAAGAAATTCCTCCTCATCTCAGCCTTAAATGGCCGGCTCCTTATCCTGAGACTATGACCCCAAGTTCTAGACTTGCCAGCCAGGGGAAACAACCTCTCACCATCTACCCTGTCAAGCCCCCTCAGAATCTTGTATGTTTCAATGAGATCACCTCTCATTCTTCTAAACTCCAGAGAATATCGGACCATTCTACTCAACCTTTCCTCATAGAACAACCCTCTTATCCCAGGAATCAATCTGGTGAACCATCATTGCACCGCCCCTAAGACAAGTATATCCTTCCTTAGATAAGGGGACCAAAACTGTACACAGTACTCCAGGTGAGGTCTCAACAAAGCCCTGTACAATTGTAGTAAGACTTCCTTACTCTTGTGCTCCAACCCCCTTGCAATAAAGGCTAACATACCATTTGCCTTCCTAAATGCTTGCTGTACCTGCATGTTAACTTTCTGTGCATCGTGTACAAGGACACCCATATCCCTCTGAACACCAACATTTAAATCTCACCATTTAAAAAATATTCTGTTTTTCTATTCTTCCTACCAAAGTGAATAACCTCACCTTTCCCCACATTATACTCCATCTGCCACCGTCTTGCCCGCTCACCTAACATGTCTCTTTGCCTTTGCAGACTCTTTGTGTCCTCCTCACAGCTTACTTTCCCACCTAGCTTTGTATCATCTGCAAACTTGGATACATTAAACTCGGTCCCTTCATCTAAGTCATTGATATAGATTGTAAATAGCTGAGGCCCAAGCACTGATCCTTGTAGCACCTAACTAGTTACACATTGCAAACCTGAAAATGACCCGTTTATCCCTACTCTCTGTTTTCTGTCCATTAACCAATCCTATATCCATGCTAATATATTACCCCTAATCCCATGAACCCTTATCTTGCGTAATAACCTTTTATGTGGCACCTTATCGAATGCCTTATGAAAATCCTACTATACTATATCTGCTGGTTCCCCTTTATCTACCCTGCTAGTTACATCCTCAAAAAACTCTAATAAATTTGTCAAATACGATTTCCCTTTCATAAAACCATGTTGACTCTGCCTAATCATATTATGATTTTCTAAGTGCCCTGTCACCACTTCCTTACTAATGGATTCCAGCATTTTCCCGACGACTGTTGTCAGGCTAACTGGCCTGTCGTTCCCTATTTTCTCTCTCTCTCCTTTCTTGAATAGCAGGGTCACATTTGCTACCTTCCGAACCACGGGGACCGTTCTAGAATCTCGGGAATTCTGGTAGATCAAAACCAATGCATCCACTATCTCTGCAGCCACCTGTTTTAGAACCCTAGGATATAAGCCATTACGTCCAGGGGATTTATCAGCTTTTAGTCCCATTAGTTTCTCCAGTACTTTGTCTCTACTGATATTAATTACTTTAAGGTCCTCACTCACATTAGCCCCTTGGTTCCCCATCATTTCTGGTATGTTTTTTGTGTCTTCTACTGTGAATCCAGACAAAAAATATTTGTTCAATGTTTCTGCCATTTCCCTATTCCCCATTATAATTTCTCCAGTCTCAGCCTCTAAGGGACCAATGTTTACTTTAGCTACTCTCTTCCTTTTTACATACTTGTAGAAGCTCTTACAATCTGTTTTTATATTTCTTGCTAGTTTACTCTCATTCTATTTTCTCCCTTTTTATCAATTTTTTGGTCATCCTTTGCTGGTTTCTAAAACTCTTCCAATCCCACTACTCTTCTTCGCAACATTATAAGCCTCTTCTTTTAATCTAATACTATCCTTAACTTCTTTAGTTAGCCATGGGTGGATCACTTTTCCCAAGGAGTTTTGATTTTTCAATGGAATGTATATTCATTGAGAATATTGAAATATACCTTTAAATGTTTGCCATTGCTTATCTACTGTCATACATTTAATCTAATTTCCCAATCTACCTTAGCTAACTCATCCTCCATACCTATGTAATTGGCTTTATTTAAGTTTAAGACTCTAGTTTCGGTCTTAAGTACGTCATTCTCAAACTCAATGTGAAATTCTATCATATTATGATCATTCTTCCCCAGAGGATTCTATATTGTGAGATTTACTAATTAACCCTGTCTCATTACACAATACAAGATCTAAAATAGCCTGTTGCCTAGTTGGTTCCATGACATTTAGTTCTAGGAAACTGTCTCAAAAACATTCCATGAACTCATCCTCCAGACTCTCTTTGATTTGTCCAGTCTATATGAAGGTTAAAGTCCCCCGCGATTATTGCAATACCTTTGTTTCAAGCTCCTATTATTTCTTGATTAATACACTGTCCAACGGTATAGCTACTATTAGGGGGCCTATAAACTACTCCCACCAATGTTTTCTGCCCCTTGTTATTTCTTATCTCCACCCAAACTGATTCTACTTCCTGATTCTCTGAGCCCATATCCTTTCTCACTACTGTCCTTATGTCATCCTTTATTATCAGGGCTACCCACCTCTTTTTCCATTCTGCCTGTCTTCGAAACATCATGTACCCTGGAATATTTAGTTCCCAACCTTGGTCACCTTGCAACTATGTGTCTATAATGACTATTAGATCAAACCCATTTATCTCTACGTGTGCCACTAATTCATCTATCTTGTTACGAATGCTTCGTGCATTAGATAAAGAGCCTTTAATTTTAACATCTTACCATTTTTCCCTGCTTTGACCTTATTCGCTGATGCACTATTACCGTTCAACTCTCTGTCCCTTCCTGCCACACTCTGCTTATCTTTACCAAATCACTACACTGCTCTGTTGCCTTGACTTTTCTCTTTTGGTTTCTAAATTTCCCCTCACCTGACCCCATAATTAGAATGTCAGTCAAGCAGTCTGACAACACAAAGGGGGTTCTGGGGTTGAGGGAATTCCAGCCAATCCCATCTCCGCTTCTGACTTTTGCAAGGAAGATGGGAGACAAGAGGTGCCACATGTTGTCTGGAATTTTTAATGTTAAGCCCCCAACCCCAGTCTCATGAATTACGGATTTCAAAAGGGAAAGTCCTGCTTGACCAACCTTCTTGAATTCTTTGAAGAAGTAACAGAAAAGATAGAAAAGGGTAATGCAGTAGATGTAATATATTTGGATTTTCAAAAGACCTTCGATAAGGTACTGCATAGTAGACTCGTGACTAGGGTCAGAGCAAGTGGAGTCAGGAGTCAAGTAGCAGAATGGATAGCAAGCTGGCTACAAAACAGAAAATGGAGAGTAGGAGTTAAAGGTAGTTACTTAGACTGGCAAAAGGTGGGAAGTGGTGTTTCACAAGGATCCACTGTTGTTCACCATTTACATAATCGATTTGCACTCGGGAATCAGAAGTACAATTTCAAAATTTATGGATGACAACAAATTGGGGGGTATAGTTAATACTGAAGAGAACTGCGACAAAATACAGGAAGATATTAGTAAATTTGCAGATTGGGCATGTTATTGGCAAATGGAAGAAGGCGCTGCCAGAGTGTCAGTAAAGGAAGACATAGTTGAGATACTGGATGGGCTAAAAATTGATAAAGAGGAGGTACAAGAAAGGTCAGCTGTAGATAAGTTACCCGGTCCGGATGGGATGCATCCTAGGTTGCTGAGGGAAGTAAGGGTGGAAATTGCGGAGGTACTAGCATTAATCTTCCAAAGATCCTTAGGTGCCAGAGGACTGGAGAATTGCAAATGTTACACCCTTGTTCAAAAAAGGGTGTAAGGATAAACCCAGCAACTACAGGCCAGTCAGTTTAATCTCAGTAGTGGGGAAACTTTTAGAAACAATAATCCAGGACAGAATTAGCAGTCATTTGAACAAGTGTGGATTGATTAGGGGACGCCAGCACGGATTTCTTAAAGACAAATCGTGTTTAGCTAACTTGATAGAGTTTTTTGATGAGGCAACAGAAAGGGGTCGATGAGGGCAATGCGGTTGATGTGGTGCATATGGACTTTCAAAAGGCATTTAATAAAGTGCCGCATAATAGGCTCGTCATCAAGATTAAACCCCTTGGAATAAAAGGGGGCAGTAGCAGCATAGATACAGAATTGGCTAAGTAACAGGAAACAGAGAGTAGTGGTGAACGGTTGTTTTTCGGACTGGAGGAAGGTGTACAGTGGTGTTCCCCAGGGGTCGGTGCTGGGACCACTGCTTTTCTTGATATATATTAATGTCTTGGACTTGGGTGTACAGGGCACAATTTCCAAATTTGCAGATGACACAAAACTTGAAAGTGTAGTGAACAGTGAGGAGGATAATGATAGACTTCAAGAGGATATAGACAGGTTGATGGAATGGGCAGACACATGGCAGATGAAATTTTAATGCAGAAAAATGCATAATGATACATTTCAGTAGGAAGAACGAGGCGAGGCAATATAAACTAGAGGGCACAACTCTAAAAGGGGTACAGGAACAGAGAGGTCTGGGGTAAATATACACAAATCATTGAAGGTGGTAGGGCAGGTTGAGAAAGTGGTTAAAAAAGCATATGGGGTCCTGGGCTTTATAAATAGAGGCACAGAGTACAAAAGCAAGGAAGTCATGATGAACCTTTATAAAACACTGGTTCGACCACAACTGGAGTATTGTGTCCAGTTCCGGGCACCGCACTTTAGGAAAGATGTGAAGGCCTTAGAGAGGGTGTAAAGAGATTTACTAGAATGATTCCAGGGATGAGGGACTTTAGTTACGTGCATTGACTGGAGAAGCTGGGGTTGTTCTCCTTGGAACAGAGATGGTTGTGAGGAGATTTGATAGAGGTATTCAAAATCATGAAGAGTCTAGACAGAGTAGATAGAGAGAAACTGTTTCCATTGGTGGAAGGGTTAAGAACCAGAGGACATAGATTTAAGGTGATTGGTAAAAGAACCAAAGGTGACATGAGGAAAAACTTTTTTACACAGCGAGTGGTTAGGATCTGGAATGCACTGCCTGAGGGGGTGGTGGAGGCAGATTCAATCATGGCCTTCAAAAGGGAACTGGATAAGTACTTGAAAGGAAACAATTTGCAGAGCTACGGGGAAAGAACGGGGGAGTGGGACTAGCTGGATTGTTCTTGCAGAGAGCCGGCACGGACTCGATAGGCCAAATGGCCTTCTTCCATGCTGTAACCTTTCTATGATTCTATGAATTTCAATATAGATAAGTGTGAGGTGGTACACTTTGGTAGGAAGAATAAGGAGGCCACATACTGCTTGGAAAATAAGAGTCTAAATGGGGTAGAGGAACAGAAGGATCTGGGGGGACAGATACACAAATCACTAAAAGTAGCCACGCAGGTTGACAAGGCCATAAAAAAAAGCTAATAAAGCAGTGGGGTTCATTTCTGGAGGGATAGAATTGAAAAGCAGAGACGTTATGTTAAACTTGTATAGAACCTTGGAACACTTGGAGTACTGTGAACAGTTCTGGTCTACATACTATAAAAAGCATATAGAGGCACTGGAGAAGGTGCAAAAAAGATTTACTAGTATGATACCAGAACTGAGAAGTTCTATCTATCAGGAAAGATTGAACAGGCTGGGGCTTTTTTCTCTAGAAAAGAAAAGACTAAGAGGTGACCTGATAGAGGTCTTTAAGATTATACAAAGGTTTGATAGGGTAGACGTAGAGAAGATGTTTGAACTTGTGGGGGGACCAGAACTAGGGGCCATAACTGTAAGATAGTCACTAATAAATCCAATAGGGAATTCAGGAGAAACTTTTTTATCCAGACAGTGGTGAGAATGTGGAACTCGCTTCCATAAGGAGTAGTTGAGGCGAATAGCATAGATGCATTCTGTTAATTGTACGCATATGATTTATATCAATTAGTGTTAATTATATTCAAGTGGTGCGTGTCAATTGGGGGACTCTCTTGTATCCATTTATAAGAGAGCGTATCTAGGGTATGGTGTGGGTAATGTGAAGCCCTGTGAATAAAGGCTTGGAAGCAACTGAAGACCAGGCTCTAGTAGTCTATCCTTCACCACCGGGCGATCCAATTTGTTACATGGTAGCAGAGAATGGTAGCCTAAAGGTGGAGGTTGGAAATTACGATTTTTTTTGGACATAATAGAAAAGCATTTAAGGGGAAGGTAGATAAACACAAGACGTAGAAAGGACTAGCAGGATATGTTGATGGGGTTAGATGAAGAGGGGTGGGAGGAGGCTCATGTGGAGCATAGACACCGGCATGGACTTGTTGGGCCGAATGGCCTGTTTCTGTGCTGTACATTCTATGTAAATCCATAAAATGTCTTCTGGACGGTTCACAGGTCAACGGACAATTACAATGACTACTTTAATTTAACATTTAAAATGTCTTACAGGATGAATTAAGTTTCACTTCTTAGGCAAGATTTACAGTTGTCCCCAAAGTGCACCGAAAAAGTGTTCAAAAGCAAAATGTTTTGGGGCGGGGGACCGACATCAATGCTCACATCGCCCTTCTGACGTTTTGCGATCTGCCGCTGTAAATAATAGTCGTGTACTTTAGCTTTTCCCTGGATTACAGGTGATGCAATATGTCTCCTTGTCCAAAAGTGAGTATTAACTTGAAATTGTGCTCAGGTTTAACATAGGAACATAGGAAGGAACATAGGAACAGGAGGAGGCCATTCAGCCCCTCGAGCCTGTACCACCATTCAATTAGATAATGGCTGATCTGTATCTTAACTCCAGCTAACCGCCTTAGTTCTGTCCCCTTTAATACCCTTACCCAACAAAAATCTACCAATCTCAGTTCTGACATTTTCAATTGACCCCCCAGCCTCAACAGCTTTTTGGGGGAGAGAGTTCCAGATTTCCACTACCCTTTGTGTGAAGAAATGCTTCCTGACATCACCCCCGAACGGCCTGGCTCTAATTTTACAGTTATGCCCACTTTTTCTGGATACCTCCATTAACCTTTTCCAACCCACTCAATATCTTGTAAGCCTTTATAAGATCCCCACTCATCCTTCTCCTTTCAGGGCTGAAGAGTCCCAAGTTTTTCTAAGTGTAATTCTAGTTTTGACATCTTATAGGCAAGTCCATTGGGTTTGTTTTCAGAGAAATAAAAAGGACTGCATTGCAGAGCATTGGTAAAAATCCTGAATCCCATCAAATATAAATGGAGTTTAACCTATTCAGTCACCATAAGACTGTGGCTTTGGTCTTAGAACCATATTCTTGTCCATTCTTGAATTGGACTTGATCATGTAACTTAGTCTGGTGCTTCAGTGCAGACCAGAAGGAATACTGCAATGTTAGAGGTGTCTTCTTTTGTTAAAGACATTAATCTGTGGCCCCCATCTGCCTGTTCAGGTGAATGTAAAAGATGCCATGGCACTATTTGAAGAAGAGCTGAGGAGCTTCCGAGTATCCTGGACAATATCTATCCCCCAGCCAATAGCACCAACACAGATTAAATGGCTCTTTACCTCATTGCTGTTTGTAGGACCTTACTGTACACAGATTGACTGCTGCCTCTACCTACGTAACAAGAAGAAATCCATTGGTTACCACATGCTTTGGGATGCCCTGAAGATGTGTACGGTGGTGTATAAATGCTTTTGTCAGCCTTTTGAGTTGTCAGCTTTTTGGGGGCTGGGTCAACTGTGTTGAAGCTGTTTGGTAGCTTTTGCTAGTTTTCTAGGTTGATATGAATGGGTTCCAATAGTGGAGATGTGACAATGGATGAATATTCTGGAGTTTCTGGGGATCGGGGAGTTTGTGTACAGAACTTTCTCTCAGGTGATTAGGCAGATGGTGTAGAGTCCATGACAGAGTAGACTGCACATTGTCTGCGGAGCGAAACGGCCTTTTCTGTCACCCTTGAACCAAACCACTTGGTTTCTTCAGTCATTTCACATTTGCATGCGCTCAGTACCAAGTTTTGCTTTCGCTTGTGGCTGAGATGCAATGTGAACTTCTGCCATGGACTGGTACTCCTCCTGCTTTGCATCGTTCGACAGTTAACTGACACCTTACGCACCCCTGCAATGTACCCAAGAGGAAAGGGACGGGTAAGGTGGAGCCAGAGTTGCCTGTGGGGCTTATGTATTTCCCACTTGTCACTTTATCTGTGCCCATGACACATCCAGTGAGTCCCCAGGTCCCTCTTTATGACCGAATCACAGACCCTCTTGCGGTGATGGGGGACTTCCCCACTACAATTCAATGGGGATTACAGCGGACTAGATAACACATAAAATGAATAAGGAACTCTGCTCTTCTTGTTTTCTTCTTCCAATGCCACACTGTGTTTCACTCGGTCAAAATATTGGCCACAGTTCCTTGCTGGCAGTGGCCGTTGAGGAGACGGTGAAATGTGTAGTAACTCCGTCCTTTCCCCAAACAAGCTTTACGTGATAAGGACCAGACGGTGAGCTGGCTGTGAGCCATAAGTGAAATTAGTTATGGGGCAGTTTCAAGTCAAGTTTCTTACTTATTGGGTGGCATTTCCCCACAGCTGGTACCAGACCGGACAGCTGTGACATTGAAATGGCAACACAAGCAGGTGTTCGGTCTTCTCTGATAGTAATTGAGGATATACTATTGACTACTGGGGGCGAGGATAGAGGAGGGGCCTCAAGAAAGGGTAGGACCTCCCCCTGACAAAGAGGGAGATCACACGTACCAACCTGCTGCCTGGCACTACCCCACAACACTGCAGAACCAGAAAATCATTTCTAAATGATTTATTTATTATAAGCTAAATAATCATAAGGGGAAAGTTCCTCTTTCCTCAGTGGGCAGGACTTGCAAACTTGCAAGAATTGGTCATTTGCTCACTGAAAATCTTTAGCACACGAGAAAGCAGGGGAAAATGAAGCGGCCATTTGGCCCCTCAAGCCAAATCCTTCTACATGCCATGTACAATCTACCCCATCATGGCCTGGACCATTGTATCCATTTAATCCACTGAGTGGAAGTTCTGGATATATACTCCCTGAGCTCCAATGCAAAACTCCAGAGTATCCATCCAACCTCTCATGTCCACCATTCAACTCTGACCTACTGTTCTCCACAGACAATGACCTCTCCCCCTCTGCTGCCCTAGACAGAAAGGAACCACACTGCCTGCCAAATATTGGATCATTTCACTCTAGCCATTCTCTTCAAACCCCACCAGAAATTTTGTTCCCTAGCCACCAACTCCATTGCTCTCCCTGGACACTGTCTGAGGCTGAAGTGGACTGTTCACAACCTTGGCGTCCTATTTGATCCTGAGCTGAGCTTCCAATCCCACATCCCCTCCAACATCAAGACCGCCTACTTCCACCTCCGTAACACTGCCCATCTCCGCCCCTGCCTCAGCTTAACTGCTGCTGAAACCCTCACTCATACCTTGGTTACCTCTAGACTCGACTATTCCAATGCTCTCCCAGCCAGCCTCCCGCCTTGCACCCTCCGTAAACTTGAGCTCATCCAAAACTCTGCTGCCCGTATCCTAATTTGCATCAAGTCCCGTTCACCCATCATCCTGTGCTCGTTGACCTACATTAGTTCAGGGTCCAACAATGCCACAACTTTAAAATTCTCATCCTTGCTTTCAAATCCCTCCATGGCCTCGCCCCTCCCTATCTCTGTAACCTCCTCCAGCCCCACAACCCTCCGAGATCTCTGCGTTCCTCCAATTCTGGCCTCTTGTGCATCTCTGATTTTAATCACTCCACCACTGCTGGCCGTGCCTTCAGCTACCTAGGACTTAAGCTCTGGAATTCCCTCCCTAAATCTCTCTGCCTCTCTACCTCTCTCTCCTCCTTTAAGACGCTCCTTAAAACCTACCTATTTGACTAAGCGTTTGGTCACCTGTCCTGATATCTCCTTATGTGGTTCAGTGTCAAATTTTGTTTGATAATCGCTCCTGTGAAGCACCTTGGGATGTTTTACTATGTTAAAGGTGCTTTATAAATATAAGTTGTCGTTGCTGTTGTTGTTACACCTAACCAGATCCAGATCAACGTCAGTTTTGGGGCCTTCTGGCTACTGTCAGAATGGACGGCTAGATGCCGTCCAGCCCAGCTGCTCCTCTTCAATGGCCCAATCTAATGGGACAGGGTACAACCTCTGAGGCCCACTTTCAATGGGCAAACTGATTTCTGGGCATCCATCAAGTAGAAACCCAGGAAGATGTTGTGGGAGGCGTTTGATGTCAATCCTGTATTATTTGCACTGCATTCAAATGCTTCCCCGCCTGCTTCAGGCAGGATGCATGTGAAGCGCAGAGGCAATGGAGACCCACAGATGCTGATTTGCACCCCAGAAATAGGTGCACATGGGGCACAAAGCAGATGAAAATCAGCCCCAGCGTGTCCAGCTTGAATTTTAGAAAGCTCTGGGCGGGTTGATGAAGAGATAGACTGGTCAGTCCAAAACCGGACAGGTAGCAAGCTCAAATGTGGATGTTGGCTGATGGTGCAATTGGACTCGGCTCTGTTCCCCACCACGGTTGAATAGCCTGTTGATACTCACTGTCAAGATTTACACATGAAGAAGATACAAATGGGTGAGATACCCATTTGTGAATCTTTGGAATTCTCTACCCTGGTGGGCTGTGGATGCTCAGTCGTCGAGTATATGCAAGACTGAGAGCGATAGATTTTTGGACACTATGGGAATCAAGGGATATGGGATAGGGCAAGAAAGTGGAGTTGAGGTAGAAGATCAGTCATGATCTTAATGAATGGCGGAGCAGGCTCGAGGGGGATGTACGGCCTACTCCTGCTCTTATTTCTTACCGGAGGCCGGCTGGTGTCTGTAGCACTGTACCCCAGCGAGAGTCAGTACTTTCTGCAGTGGAGGGATACACGGGGACATACGACACATAAAAGAAAGACTTGCATTTATACAGCCCCTTTCATGACCTCAGGATGTCCCAAAGTGCTTTATAGCCAATGATGTACTTTTGAAGTGTAGTCGCTGTTGCACTGCAGGAAACGCAGCAGCCAATTTGTGCACAGCAAGATCCCACAAACAGCAATCAGATAAATGACCAGACAATCTGCTTTGGTGGTGTTGGTTGAGGGATAAATATTGGCGCAGGACATCGGGGAGAACTCCCCTGCTCTTCTTCAAAATAGTCCCGTAGGATCTTTTACATTCACCTGAGAGGGCCTCAGTTTATTGTCTCATCCAAAAGATGGCGCCTCTGACAATACAACACTCCCTCAGTATTACGCTGGGAGGGTCAGCCTAGATTCTGTACTGAAGTCTCTGGAACAGGACTTGAACCTACGACTTTTTTTTTTATTCGTTCACGGGATGTGGGCGTCGCTGGCGAGGCCAGCATTTATTGCCCATCCCTAATTGCCCTCGAGAAGGTGGTGGTGAGCCGCCTTCTTGAACCGCTGCAGTCCGTGTGGTGACGGTTCTCCCACAGTGCTGTTAGGAATGGAGTTCCAGGATTTTGACCCAGCGACGATGAAGGGACGGCGATATATTTCCAAGTCGGGATGGTGTGTGACTTGGAGGGGAACGTGCAGGTGGTGTTGTTCCCATGTGCCTGCTGCTCTTGTCCTTCTAGGTGGTAGAGGTCGCGGGTTTGGGAGGTGCTGTCGAAGAAGCCTTGGTGAGTTGCTGCAGTGCATCCTGTGGATGGTACACACTGCAGCCACAGTGCGCCGGTGGTGAAGGGAGTGAATGTTTAGTGTGGTGGATGGGGTGCCAATCAAGCGGGCTGCTTTATCTTGGATGGTGTCGAGCTTCTTGAGTGTTGTTGGAGCTGCACTCATCCAGGCAAGTGGAGAGTATTCCATCACACTCCTGACTTGTGCCTTGTAGATGGTGGAAAGGCTTTGGGGAGTCAGGAGGTGAGTCACTCGCCGCAGAATACCCAGCCTCTGATCTGCTCTCGTAGCCACAGTATTTATATGGCTGGTCCAGTTAAGTTTCTGGTCAATGGTGACCCCCAGGATGTTGATGGTGGGGGATTCGGTGATGGTAATGCCGTTGAATGTCAGGGGGAGGTGGTTAGACTCTCTCTTGTTGGAGATGGTCATTGCCTGGCACTTATCTGGCGCGAATGTTACTTGCCACTTATGAGCCCAAGCCTGGATGTTGTCCAGGTCTTGCTGCATGCGGGCTTGGACTGCTTCATTATTTGAGGGGTTGCGAATGGAACTGAACACTGTGCAGTCATCAGCGAACATCCCCATTTCTGACCTTATGATGGAGGGAAGGTCATTGATGAAGCAGCTGAAGATGGTTGGGCCTAGGACACTGCCCTGAGGAACTCCTGCAGCAATGTCTGACTCAGATGCAAGAGGGCTAGCCGCTGAGCCATGGGGACACACAACCCTTTCTTTGTGTGTAGAATACTTGTAAAGCAGTGGGTGGTCCTTCTTCACATGAGCTGAGTCCTTAACACAACACTCACGTCCAGAAGGAGTCACTGGGTAGGAATCAGCAGCAGAAACCCTCGTGGAATTTCTTTGTCGGGGTGATGAGGCCAAATGTGGCCCCTGTACTGCCATCCCAACTGAGACCGCCTAATCCAGTTCAGGTCAGGAACCAAACCTGGGACCTTTGGGTCTGCGCGGGACAATTCTGTAATGAGCCATCGGGGCAGTTCCTTGGGAATGAGTGACAGACTGATCACAAGAGTCAGGGGGGCAACCTGGATATCTTATAGCTGACACTAAAAGCCCAAAATTAGACTTGAGTTGAATCTGTCATTCTCTTTGTTTATCACGTGGACTTCAATTTTGTTCAGAGAATTTTATTCCATTTTCATAGAAATCATAGAAATCAAAGAAAGGTTATAGCATGGAAGGAGGCCATTCGGCCCATCGAGTCCACGCCGGCTTTATGGTACTGGCGCAGTCCCTATAAGTGGAGACACGTGCTATCTGTGCGCTCCGTGTCACTGAAGCACAATGACACCCATATTCCCGGATCATCGACTGCAATCTAGGTAAGGGTATTAAGGGTTACGGAACCAAGCCGGATAGATGGAGTTAAGGTACAGATCAGCCATGATCTAATTGAAAGGCGGAACAGGCCCAAGGGGCCGAATGGCCTGCTCCTGTTCCTATGTTTCTATAATCTCGCTACTACTGGCATATTAACAATAAGCTGCCATTGATTATCTGAAATCTCCGTGTCTGGCCTTCATTCCATTCTATCACGTGGCTGTCTGGCATTGTCCGTCGGAACGTTTGATCAGTTTGAAGCACAGCAGGAAAACCAAAGTGTGGGAATTCATTAGTGGAGTTAGTAAACACTGATAAAAGGACAAAGAAAGAAAACAAACTTTCATAATTAGTTGCAGAGGTGCTCTGATCTAACTTGCAAAAACACCTTTATGCAAATCAGCTGGTTTGCAAAGAGATAGCATCAGAAAAGCAGGCAGATGATAATTGAAATGATGACTAACTTTATGCTACACCCATCGTATCTAAATGTCCATTGACTGACTGACCAACCAGTTAACTAACAACAGTCAACAGACCAACTAACTAATCAACCAAGTAACCAATCAACTGACTGACCAACTAATTAACCATTGAGCAATCCATCTAACTAACGAACCAACTAATTTTTTCACCGGTTTCACTACAAAATTTGTATGAACTTACAGATGGTCGTGTTCTGAGTCTGCGCTGCATTCTGGGATATTGGGAAGCTTATCCGTGTTTTCCTAATGTGTGTCACCGGCAGATAGGCTTCCTGCTGTGAAACCAGGACTGGGAAAATTGTCCCTCTGCTTTGTACTCATTCCAGATCCAAGCCCTGAATTTCAGTCCACCTTCCTATTTCTATGGAGATATGACTATCTGTATATATATCTATATCTAGCTGCATATTTTTACATCTATATCTATCTGTATATTTATCTATATCTATCTATCTGTATAACTGCATACATATATATGGGGTTTTTTCACAGTATTATTGCTGTAAACTGGGACTAATTTAGTATTATCACTGTAAATCACTAAAAAGGGCAATGGGAAAGAGCAGGGGAGTGGGACTAATAGGATAGCTCTACTAAAGAGCCAGCAGAGGCACGATGGGCCGACTGGCCTCCTTCTGTGCTATATCATTCTATCTATATCCATCTGTATATATATAAGGAATCTTACAACACCAGGTTATAGTCCAACAGTTTTATTTGAAAATCACAAGCTTTCGGAGCTTACCTGACGAAGGAGGTAAGCTCCTCTCACTCACCTGACGAAGGAGGTAAGCTCCTCTCACTCACCTGACGAAGGAGGTAAGCTCCTCTCACTCACCTGACGAAGGAGGTAAGCTCCTCTCACTCACCTGACGAAGGAGGTAAGCTCCTCTCACTCACCTGACGAAGGAGGTAAGCTCCGAAAGCTTGTGATTTTCAAATAAAACTGTTGGACTATAACCTGGTGTTGTAAGATTCCTTACATTTGTCCACCCCAGTCCATCACCGGCATCTCCACATCATATCTGTATATATATTTTTCTATCTATATATATCTCTATATCTATCTATGTATATATCTATCTATTTGTATCTATATCTATTTGTATATATATCTTTCTATATCTATCTGTAAATAAATATCTGTGCATATATCTATATCTATCTGTGTATATATCCATCTATATCTATCTATTATATACATCTATCTGTGTATATATATATCTATATGTGTGTATATACATCTATAGCTAACTATATCTAGCAATATATACAAGTACAACAGAAAAAAACAAGTAGATCCAAGAAAGACGACAGCGATGGTTTGGGCAGGTTTCAAGAATGGAAACAGCTAGAATACCTTTCACGGCCCTGCGTACAGAGGTACGTGGAACAAGAAGCTGAGGAAGTCCAAGGAAGCGCTGGACAGAGAACGTCAAGAGCGACTTGTCACAGAAAGGGATACAGATGACTGAAGCGGCCGGGCTAGTTCAGAACTGACAACAGTGAAGTGAATTCATTCGGCCCCGTCATCGCTGCTGAGCTGATGGACGGGAATTTAGTAATAGTATTCGGAATATTAGTATGTACAAGTAGAATAATGTGTATATGATTCGAGTGTTAACGGCACGCACTTAGGCCAGTCTAGTCCAAAAATTACATAGAATTTACAGCACAGAAACAGGCCATTCGGCCCAACTGGTCTATGCCGGTGTTTATGATCCACACGAGCTTCCTCCCTCCCGACTCTATCTAACCCTATCGGCATATCCTTCCATTCCCTTCTTCCTCATGTGTTTATCTAGCTTCCCCTTAATTGCATCCATGCTATTCGCCTCCACTACTCCTTGTGGTAGTGAGTTCCATGTTCTCACCACTCTCTGAGTAAAGAAGTTTCTCCTGAATTCCTTATTGGATTTACTAGTGACTATCATATTTATGGCCGCTACTTTTGGACTCCCCCACAAGTGCAAACATCTTCTCTCCATCTACCCTGTCGAACCCCTTCACAATTTTAAAGACCTCCATTAGGTCACTTCTCAGTCTTCTCTTTTGAAGAGAAAAGAGCCCCAGCCTGTTCAGTCTTTCCTGATAGTTATAACCTCTCAGTTCTGGTGTCAGCCTTGTAAATCTTATTTGCACTTTCTCCAATGCCTCTATATCCTTTTTGTAACATGGAGACCGGAATTGTGCACAGTACTCCAAGTGTGTATTTATCTGTACATATCTATAGCTATATATATATATATCTACTTGAATATATATCTTTCTATATCCATCTGTATATATCTATCTGAGTATGTATAGCTATATCTAACTGTGTGTATATATATATATATATATATATATAGCTATCTATATCTATCGATATATACAAGTGCAACAGAAAAAAACCAAGAAACAACACTTATACAGAAGATCCAAGAAAGTCTGACTAAGGTTCTATATGAGTTTAACATAACCTCTCTGCTTTTCAATTCTATTCCTTTAGAAATGTATCCCGGTGTTTGGTTTACCTTTTTTATAGCCTTATTAACCTGCGTTGCTACTTTTAATGATTTGTGAATCTGTACCCCTAGGTCCCTTTGCACCTTTAACATTTAGACTCTTACTTTCCAGGAAGTACGTGACCTTCTTATTCTTCCTACCAAAATGCACCCACCTCACATTTATCTATATTGAAATTCATTTGCCATTTTCACTCCCATTCTGCAAGTTTGCTATGGCAGTCGGAGCCCTATAGATGTCACAGGACCCCGATATCCATTTTAAATGGGCCTGTGGCCTGACTCTGGGGACCACTCCGCGGTAGGCCCCGGTTAACATTGGCGCGGCCACGGCAACGGCGGCAACAGGGCGGTAGGGCGTTTGCGGGGAGCTCCCGTCCCGTTTCCACCAGACGAAAGGACTGAAAACTCAGCTCACTCTCTTAAACGGATGCTTACAGCCTAGAATATATTGTGAGGCCGGGCTGAATTATAAACGATATATGTCTGTAAACAGATTTTAAGACACTAACCCAATCTTGACACGGAGATAGTGACAAAAGCAGAGCTCTGTCCTCCTTGAAATGAAAGCATTCCTGTATTAAATGCTTTTCCTTTTGGCTTGAGTTTTACATTTAACGTGGTTGGTTTTGAACTAACTAGCATTAAGATGGAAGCTTGTTTGCCCTTGTCTAGAGCCTGGCGTTACATGACGCATTAGTGAGAGACTGGGGGTTGCACCCAGTTAGAGAACAAGAGGTGAAGATCCTAATACTGTTTTATTCTGTTGGATTGAATTTCTGATGAGTCGAACTTTGTCGCTCATAAGACACATGATCTTACGATGGACTCTTGTGATTCTTACGGCAGCGGTATTTTATTCCGCTGCATGTACCTTGGGTTCAGCGGAGCCGCCGCGTAACATACACATTGTAGGAGTGTCTTACAACGCACCAACTCATTGAGGGGCTCGGTCTACACAACCGGAAAGAGAATGCAAAACATTTATTATAAAGCTGCACATAAACTTCACAGTGTGACCACCCTACGCTCCGCAGTGGGAAATCTGTTGTTTGTTTTTACATATTTTCATGCACCAGCCAATGGAAATCTTTCTGTGTCCTCCAGGGGCAGGAAGAATGCTGCAAAATATATGTGATTACTAATATATTAAAAGACAGATGGGCCCGATATAGCTGTGAACTGCACTGGCAAATATGGTATCTGGTCCTGTCAGCAGGCTGACTAGAATAGTCTCATGCAGGTGTTTCCTGAGCCTGAGGGCTAGACATTCTGTAGAGATAGACAGAAGTAAAATCTCCACCATAAGTAGCATTAGATGGGATGGGGGATGGGCTTTTGATCTCTGAGGCCAACCCGGCACTGAAAGAAAGAAAAATGAAAGACCACTTACACTTATATATTGCCTTTCACGACTTCAGGACCTCCCAAAATGCTTCGTACCCAACAAAGTATCCTCCCTGGCTACAGGCGGGGTGCCGGAGGATTGGAGGACTGCTAACGTTGTACCATTGTTTAAAAAGGGAGGAAAGGACAGACCGAGTAATTACAGGCCAGTCAGTCTAACCTTGGTGGCGGGCAAATTATTGGAATCGATTCTGAGAGACAGCATAAACCGTCATTTAGAAAGGCACGGGTTAATCAAAGACAGTCAGCATGGATTTGCTAAGGGAAGGTCATGTCTGACTAACTTGATTTAATTTTTTGAGGAGGAGGGTCGATGAGGGTAACGCGTTTGATGTAGTCTACATAGATTTTAGCAAGGCTTTTGACAAGGTCCCACATGGCAGATGTGAGGTTCAAAACCCCTTTAACAAAAGACATTTGAAGGAAAGGGTTAACTGTACTCCTTCTAAACAAAGACATTTGAAAACCTGCAAACACAGTAATGTGGTAAACCGTGTTCTCGCAAATCCTGTTTTTCGCCCACTGACGCTGACGGCATTGGAGAAGTCTGAGTTTCGGCATCAAAGACATTGTACTGCGAATAGATATCGAGATTATTAAATAAATAAGCTCGATGGATAATATTGAGCTTAAAGCATTGTCAGGTTTTCAAAACACACCGGCGTTTGGAAGCACAAGCTTTTCAACACAGCAGGGGGTAATGTAAGAAAAGGCAACAAGGACATAGATCAAAGGCTTCAGATCAGGAAAGCAATGATAGGTGTGAAGAAAAGCACGGGCCTCTCATTCCTATCTGGTAATCTGTTCAAAAGAACTGGGATTTGTAAAACATCAAATAGTATTACCCAGCCTGTGGTCAAATGGTATAAGAAATGGATTTGAAGCCACTGAAGCAATCAAAATTGGAGACGCAAGGACCAGTAATAATGTCTGGGCATAGAAATGTAAGGGGCCTTTTACAATCCATCGTTCGATCACAAGAAGTTTGCAGATGATACAAAAATTGGCCATATGGTTGATGGTGAGGAGGAAAGCTGTAGACTGCAGGATGACATCAATGGACTGGTCAGGTGGGCAGAAAAGTGGCAAATGGAATTCAATCCAGAGAAGTGTGAGGTAATGCATTTGGGGAGGGCAAACAAGGCAAGGGAGCACACAATAAATGGGAGGATACTGAGAGGTGTAGAGTAAACAAAGGGACCTTGGAGTGCATGTCCACAGATCCCTGAAGGTAGCAGGACAAGTAGATAAGGTGGTTAAAAAGGCATACGGGATACTTTCCTTTATTAGCCGAGGCATAGAATATAAGAGCAGGGAGGTTATGCTAGAACTGTATAAAACATTGGTTAGGCCACAGCTTGAGTACTGCGTACAGTTCTGGTCACCACATTACAGGAAAGATGTGATTGCACTAGAGAGGGTACAGAGGAGATTCACGAGGATGTTGCCAGGACTAGAGAATTTTAGTTATGGGAAAAGATTGGATAGGCTGGGGTTGTTTTCTTTGGAACAAAGGAGGCTGAGGGAAGATTTAATTGAGGTGTATAAAATTACAATGGGACTAGATAGAGTGTATAGGGAGGATCTATTTCCATTAGCAGAGGGGTCAGTAACCAGGGGGCATAGATTCAAAGTATTTGGTAGAAGGATTAGAGGGGAGCTGAGGAGAAATTTTTTCACCCAGAGGGTGGTGGGGGTCTGGAACTCACTGCCTGGAAGGGTGATAGAGGCAGAAACCCTCAACTCATTTAAAAAGTACTTGGATCTGCACTTGAAGTGCCGTAACCTACAGGGCTACGGACCAAGTGCTGGAAAGTGGGATTAAACTGGATAGCCCTTTCTTGTACCCTCTCTAGTGCAATCACATCTTTCCTGTAATGTGGTGACCAGAACTGTACACAGTACTCAAACTGTGGCCTAACCAGTGTTTTGGCCGGCACGGACAAAATGGGCCAAAAGGCCTCCTTCTGTGCCGTAACTTTCTATGATTCTATAAGTGCTTTTGAAGTGTAGTCACTGTTCTAAAGTAGGAAATGTGGCAGCCAATTTGCGCACAGAAAGGCCCCACAAACAGCAATGTGAGAATGACCAAATAATCTGTTTTTAGTGGTGTTGGTTGAGGGATAAATGTTGGCCAGGACACCAGGGAGAACTCCCCTGCTCTTGTTCGAATAGTTCGGATCTGTTACGTTCACTGGAGAGGGCAGACAGGGACTCGGTTTAACATCTCATCTGAAAGACAGATGAGAGTCTATCCTGGACTGGAAGGATCCCATGTGAAGTGACTTTGAGGAAATCTCAATCCAGTCCCCAGTGGTACAAGGTCACAGCACAAAACGACCCTAACTTAACATGAAGTCTCTGATATCTCTCAGCAATGCTGCATAGTGGCTTTGGAGGGAAATGGAGAAACTCACACTGGTGCAGTGGTGAGTACTCTCCTACAGTACACTGACAATTTGGGCCAAATCTACCCAGAAAAATAACAGCGTGTTAACGACGCACGCTGTTATTAATGCGCAAATCGGCCAGCAAGTTTAGGCGATGAAGAGATACACTGCGAGTTGCAAATCTCCAGAATTTGCTGGTCGATTTATTGGGGTAAAGTGGAGAAATATTATGGGGTAGATTTTATGAGTGCGTGCTCCCTGTGTAGAGATTTTTGTGAGAGGACACGGAGAGGTTTGCGTTTCCCATTCATGGTCCTCCCGATTTTCCAATTATTAATTTTAATGCCCGTCTTAGCTACCATTTCAGATCCAAGCTGCTTTCTTTCTTTTCCCTTTCCATTGCTTCTCCTGCCCCCCCCCCCCTGCCCCTCTCCTCCCGGTCTCTCGGTTAGTTCCACATCCAGGCATCGATCGTCCTTCCAGTTGGCAGAACGGCAGATGCCAATACAGAAGAAAGAAAGAAAGAACTTGCATTTATACAGTGATTTTCATGACCTCAGGACATCCCAAAGGGCTTTTGAAATGTAGTCACTTTTGTAATATAGGAAACGCAGCAGCCAATTTGCGCACAGCAAGGTCCCACAAACAGGAATGAAATAAATGACCAGATAATCTTTTAGGTGTTGGTTGAGGGATAAAGACTGGCCAGGACACCAGGGAAAAACTCCCCTGCTCAAATAGTGCCATGGGATCTTTCACGTCCACACGAGAGGGTAGACAGGGCCTCAGTTTAACATCTCATCTGAAAGACGGCACTTCCGACCAGTGCAGCACTCAGAGTGTCAGCCTAGATTATGTGCTCAAGTCCCTGGAGTGGGGCTCGAACCCACAACCTTCTGACTCAGAGGCGAAAGTGTTTACCCACTGAGCCAGAGCTAACACCCTAACTAATACTGATGAGGAGTTAGGGATGAAGGAGAAGGGGGTAGAAGAGCTGCAACAAAACAGGCTATGAAGTGGCAACTGGAGAGGTGATAAAAGAAACGAGAAAAGGATTGTAGAAAAATAGAAACAGGCTCGAGATCGTCCCAAATGCAAGGCAGTCACTCTACAGAATAGATATCTGACCACCTGCCTTCTTCTCTCATGGACATGAATTAGTCTCCTTTGCAGCTCTGAATGATTCAATGTGTGGTGTGTTAACATAGAATTACATAAAATTTACAGCACAGAAACAGGCCATTCGGCCCAACTGGTCCATGCCGGTGTTTATGCTCCACAAGAGCCTCCTCCGACTTTATCTAACCCTATCAGCATATCCTTCCAGTCCTTTCTCCCTCGTGTGTTTATCCAGCTTCCCCTTAAATACATCTATGTTATTCGCCTCAACTACTCCTTGTGGTAGTGAGTTCCACATTTTCACCACTCTCTGAGTAAAGAAGTTTCTCCTGAATTCCCTATTGGATTTATTAGTGACTATCTTATATTTATGATCCCTTTGGTGAGACAAGTGCAAAAGTGCTTGATGCAAGTAATAAATTCCATTTATCCCTCCATTAGCACTGGCAGGTGTTTCAGGAGATTGTTAATGAGGCACAGTGAAGCACTATCTGTGTGAATTTTGGAAGGAAGCACTGGTCTTAGATCCCACGTGATATATGATCTGTGTAAGGAAAGGAGTTGAAGGGTCAAATGGTCTTTTTTGTTCCCTGGTGACCTTTGGTGCAACAAAGAGGAAAACAGGGAAACGAAGAAGCAGCAGAAAGGACGGGAAACATCTCAATCCAGAGCCTTCCAGTCCTGCCCAAATGTAAATGCCAGGAAATGATTCGGGATTTTAACTGTGGTCTCCTGGTTGGGAGTCCAACACTCAAGCATCATAGAAGAGTCTGCTTAGTTGTTTAGTTTGTTCCATATAATCCTCTTATACATACAATAGCCCACAACACAAAGGGGATGATTTTAAGTGCCTCCACCCGGTGTAAATGGGGCAGTCACGGCCTCAAAGTGGAGTTGGGTCCCATACTGCCCCATTTACGCTGACGCTCTGGCCAACAGCCTGGGTAGAGTCCTAAAAAGGGCGTCCGGAGAGCTTGCCTGTTTCAGGCGGGAGGCCACTTCTAATATATAAATCTGGGTCCAATAATGCACATCGGACCTCAATTGTAATTTTGCGATTTAAAAAAATTGGCGGGGCATGCAATGCCGATGCTCCGCCCATTTGTACCAACATTGAACAACCTAACCAGTGGTCCTTAAAGGGGCCTCTGGAAACCATTAAAAAAAAAGCCAAAGATATTTTTAACTTTTATTTTTGTGGGGCCAGGAGAAGCAGAAGTGCGCCCTGATTTGGTGGACAGAGTGCATCTTCATCCTATGTGAAGCAACTCCGCAAGATTATACTGTAAGCACTCTGGGTATATTTTCCATTGTGTGTCAAGTTACAGAAAGTTTCAAGTAGTAAACTCATTGTACACTAATGACGATTAATGGAAAATATACCCCATCTGACCTATGCTTTAACCTTAACCTTGCTGTTTAAACAGAAACTTTACAGCAGGGAGGTGTTGCCTTGGCTCAGTTAATAGCACTCTTGCTTCTGAGTCAGAGGGTTGTGGGTTTGAGTCCCACTACAGAGACTTGAGGACAAAATCTAGGCTGACACTCCAGTGCAGTACTGAGGGAGTGCTGCACTGTCAGAGGTGCTGTCTTTCAGATGCCATGTTAAACCAAGGCCCCAACTGCCCTCTCAGGTGGACGTAAAAGATCCCAGGGCACTATTTTGAAGAAGAGCAGGGGAGTTCTCCCCGGTGTCCTGGCCAATTTTTATCCCTTAACCAGCATCACTAAAACAGATAATCTGGTCATTATCACATTGCTGTTTGTGGGAGCTTGCTGTGCGCAAATTGGCTGCCGTGTTTCCTACAATACAACAGTGACTACACTTCAAAAGTACTTAATTGGCTGTAAAGTGCTTTGGGACGTCATTAAGTCATGTAAGGCACTATATAAATGCAAGTTCTTTCTTTCATGTATATTGTTTAACAGTTCTGATCTTTTCAAAAGCTACGTCTGATGTTTGATGGATATGTTAAGTTTAAAATGTGAAGGAGAGACTAAGTAACAATAAAATAAAATAGTTGAAAACCAGACCAGACGATACTTTTATCCAAACAGCATTCAGCATTTCAATAACCCACTGAAAAATTCTCACACTCTCTTCCTGATACATGATGCCATCTCTGTTGGTAGCACTCACCTCGGAGTTAGGAAGTTTTGGGATCAAGCCCCATAATCGACATTGACACTGCAATGGAGAGCTGAGGGAGTGGTGTATAGTCTGAGGTACTGCCCTATGGGCGAGGCATTAATCCGAGGTCCAGTCTTCCGTGTTCCAGTAATTCAGGCAGGTGTTAAAAGATCCCATCTTCACAGAAGAGCAGGGAGTTCCCCTGTGTGATAGAGTTAATCACAGAGGAACAACAGCAGATGTGCTCCAGGTCTGTTTTCAAAGTCTTATTCATAAAACACAAATGTAAACTCAAACTTAGTGGAATGGAAAATTCTGGGGGATTCCAATGAAGAAAAGGTTCTTAAAGTAAATTTTTATTTTTCATATGTAAGAAATGACTGTTTATTGAATCTTTTGCTGGATATGCATGGGACAACAGCTGGACACCCACTCAAATCTAGCACTGGGTGGCTCCTCCCATAATATGTAAGGCCCACACTGGCTGAGTGCAAAAGGAGCAGATATCTGAGATTAGAACAAAATTGGCTCTCATCTTAAGTCAGAAGGTTTTGCAGTGCCAACCCTAGATTGAGCCCAGACATCCAACCTAGGACCTCATACTCCAGGCTGACACTCCAGTGTACTAATGAAGGAGTGCTGCATTTTTAGAGATGCCATCCTTCTGATGGGAAATTAAACTGCGATCCTGTAAGGTTTGAGGGGGGGACACTGGAGATCACACGACCCTACTTGAATAAATGAGTTATTTTTGGGTTGGTGTGGTAAAGAGTGAGGTGCCTCAAGGATCAGTGCTTGGGCCTCAGCTGTTTACAATCTATATCATTGACTTAGATGAAGGGACCGAGTGTAATGTATCCAAGTTTGCTGACGATACAATGCTAGATGGGAAAGTAAGCTGTGAAGAGGACGCAAAGAGGCTACAAAGGGATATAGACAGGTTAAGTGAGTGGGCGAGAAGGTGGCAGATGGAGTATAATGTGGGAAAATGTAATATTATCCACTTTGGTAGGAAGAATAGAAAAGCAGAATATTTTTTAAAAGGTGAGAGACTAAGAAATGTTGGTAGTCAGAGGGATTCGGATGTTCTTGTATATGAATCACAAAGTTAACATGCAGGTACAGCAAGCAATTAGGAAGGCAAATGGTATGTCAGCCTTTATTGTAAGGGGATAGGAGTATAAGAGTAAGGAAGTCTTGCTGCAATTATATGGGGCTCTGGTCAGACCACACCTGGAGTACTGTGTATGTTTTTGGTCTCCTTATCTAAGGAAGGATACACTTGCCTTAGATGGGGTGCAATGAAGGTTCACTAGATTGATTCCTGGGATGAGAGGATTGCCCTATGAGGAATGATTGAGTAAAATAGGCCTATAGTCTCTGGAGTTTAGAAGAATGAGAGGTGATGTCATTGAAACGTATAAAATTCTTAGAGGGCTTGACAGGGTAGATGCTGAGAGGCTGTTTCCCCTGGCTGGAGGCATAAAGGGCATAATCTCAGGATAAGGGGTCGGCCATTTAGGACCGAGATGAGTAAAAATATCTTCACTCAGAGGGTTGTGAATCTTTGGAATTCTCTACCCAGAGGACTGTGGATGCTCAGTCGTTTTCACATCGTTCACCTGACGAAGGAGGAAGCCTCCGAAAGCTTGTGAATTTAAAATAAAATTGCTGGACTATAACTTGGTGTTGTAAAATTGTTTACAATTGTCAACCCCAGTCCATCACCGGCATCTCCACATCATATATTCAAGGCTGAGATCGATGGATATTTGGACACTAAGGGAATCAAGGGATATGGAGATCGGGCGGGAAAGTGGAGTTGAGGTAGAAGATCAGCCATGATCTGATTGAATGGTGGAGCAGGCTCAAGGGGCCAGATGGCCTACTCCTGCTTCTATTTCTTATGTTTTTATGTTCTTATAATCTTAAAGACCTCTATCGGGTCACCCCTCAGCCTTCTCTTTTCCAGAGAAAAGAGACCCCGCTTGGTCAGCCTTTCCAGATGAGTATATCCTCTCAGTTCTGGTATCGTCCTTGTGAATCGTTTTTGCACTTTCTCCAGTGCCTCTATATCCTTTTCATAATATGGAGACCAGAACTGTGCGCAGTACTCCAAGTGTGGTCTAACCAAGGTTCTAGACATATTTTACATAACTTATCTGCTTTTCAATTCTATCCCTCTAGAAATAAACCCCAGTGCTTTGTTTGCTTTTTTTTATGGCCTTATTAACCCATGTCGCTACTTTTAGTGATTTGTGCATCTGTACCCCCAGATCCCTTTGCTCCTCTACTCCATATAGACTCTTATTATCCAAGCAGTATGTGGCCTCCTTATTCTTCCTACCAAAGTGTACTAGCTCACACTTATCTATATTGAAATTAATTTGCCAATTACAAGCCAATTCTGCAAGTTTATTAATGTCTTCTTGTATTTTGTCGCAGTCTTCCTCGGTATTTACTCTACTCCCCAATTTGCTGTCATCTGCAAATTTCGAAATTGCACTTCCAATTCCCAAGTGCCAATCGTTTATGTAAATGGTGAGTAACAGTGGTCCCAGCACCAATCCTTGTGGAACACCACTTCCCACCTTTTGCTAGCCTGAGTAACTACCTTTAACCCCTACTCTCTGATTTCTGTTTTGTAGCCAGCTTGCTACCATTCTGTTACTTGTTCCCTGACTCCACTTGCTCTGACCTTAGACATGAGTCTACTATGCAGTACCTTATTGAAGGTCTTTTGAAAATCCAAATATATTACATCTACTGCATTCCCCTTCTTTAAAGAATTCAATAAGGCTGGTCAAGCATGCTCTTCCCTTTTGAAATCCATGCTGACTATTCTTCATTATATTTTTGGTTTCTAGATGCTTTTCTGTTACATCTTTGAGTAAAGATTCCATTATCTTTCCTACCACCGATATTAAGCTAACTGGTCTATAGTTCCCTGGACTTGTTCTATCTCCATTTTTAAATATAGGAATAACATTAGCTCTCCGCCAGTCCTCTGGCACTATTCTTTTTCTAATGAATTTTTATAAATAGTGTCTCTGCTATCTCTTCCCTAACTTTGTTTAATATGCGCAAATGAAATCCATCTGGACCAGAGATTTTATCCTCTCTAACTTTGATTATCAATTATCTCCCCCCTTTCTATCTTAAATGTCTTTATATCTTTTTTGATCTCTTCTAATGTCATGCCCATCTTATTAGTCTCCCTGGTAAATACTGAGGCAAAGTAACTATTTAATATTTCTGCCATTTCGCTGTCATTAGCTGTGAGTTTATGTTGGGTCAGGATGCATTAACATCATTCAATCCCCATTTTAAAGTCATACATAGAATCATAGAATGATACAGCACAGAAAGAGGCCATTCGGCCCATCGTGCTTGTGCTGGCTCCTTGAAAGAGCTATCCAATTAGTCCCACTCCCGTGCTCTTTTCTCATTGCCCTGCAATTTTTCCCCTTCAAGTATTTATCCAATTCATTATTGAAAGTTACATATATGCAATATATAACCGTTTTATATACAATACTTTGATTTGATATTATCAATGATAGCTAAGCAACAAAACCTACAGCAATTTTGGAAGCAGAGAAGTAGAGTTTGTTGGGTCACAGAGGTTTCTCTGCAGTATAGGCTGAGGACTTGGGAGATGCAAAGCTGAGACACTACATGCCACAACGAGCAGGAGGGTGTAAGTACACTGTGACAAGTTTACATAGGCTGCTTCATTATAAATGTGGACAGAGGAATTTATAAAGGTAAAAACCGTAATACAAATGTGACAAAAGCGTGACAAGAGGGAGTATGGTTTTGTAGACAAGAATGCACACAGACATAAGATTTTTAACACTTTATAGACTTTTTAAAATTCGTTCATGGGATGTGGGCGTCGCTGGCGAGGCCGGCATTTATTGCCCATCCCTAATTGCCCTTGAGAAGGTGGTGGTGAGCCGCCTTCTTGAGCCGCTGCAGTCCGTGTGGTGAAGGTTCTCCCACAGTGCTGTTAGGAAGGGAGTTCCAGGATTTTGACCCAGCGACGATGAAGGATCAGCGATATATTTCCAAGTCGGGATGGTGTGTGACTTGGAGGGGAACGTGCAGGTGGTGGTGTTCCCATGTGCCTGCTGCTCTTGTCCTTCTAGGTGGTAGAGGTCGTGGGTTTGGGAGGTGCTGTCGAAGAAGCCTTGGCGAGTTGCTGCAGTGCATCCTGTGGATGGTACACACTGCAGCCACAGTGCGCCGGTGGTGAAGGGAGTGAATGTTTAGGGTGGTGGATGGGGTACCAATCAAGCGGGCTGCTTTGTCCTGGATGGTGTCGAGCTCCTTGAGTGTTGTTGGAGCTGCACTCATCCAAGCAAGTGGAGAGTATTCCATCACACTCCTGACTTGTGCCTTGTAGATGGTGGAAAGGCTTTGGGGAGTCAGGAGGTGAGTCACTCGCTGCAGAATACCCAGCCTCTGACTTGCTCTCGTAGCCACTGTATTTATATGGCTGGTCCAGTTAATTTTCTGGTCAATGGTGACCCCCAGGATGTTGATGGTGGGGGATTCGGCGATGGTAATGCCGTTGAATGTCAAGGGGAGGTGGTTAGACTCTCTCTTGTTGGAGATGGTCATTGCCTGGCACGAATGTTACTTGCCACTTATGAGCCCAAGCCTGGATGTTGTCCAGGTCTTGCTGCATGCGGGCTCGGACTGCTTCATTATTTGAGGGGTTGCGAATGGAACTGAACACTGTGCAATCATCAGCGAACATCCCCATTTCTGACCTTATGATGGAGGGAAGGTCATTGATGAAGCAGCTGAAGATGGTTGGGCCTTGGACACTGCCCTGAGGAACTCCAGCAGCAATGCCCTGGGGCTGAGATGATTGGCCTCCAACAACCACTACCATCTTCCTTTGTGCTAGGTATGACTCCAGCCACTGGAGAGTTTTCCACCTGATTCCCATTGACTTCAATTTTACTAGGGCTCCTTGGTGTCACACTCGGTCAAATGCTGCCTTAATTTCAAGGGCAGTCACTCTCACTTCACCTCTGGAGATGAATTACCTCAGTCACCTAAGGTACACACTTAAGAGCACAAAATACCAGTAGAATTGGTGAGTAAATAGGAATACAGGAAACTACAGATCCAGCAAAGATTGCGGACAATCTGGCCAACCACAAAAAACAAACACCTCCCAAACACCCACTCCCTCAAACATCTATCCAATTCTCCCTTAAGTTTTCCCACGCTATCTCCCTTTAAAAGCAAATGTATAAAAAGAACAACACTGTCTCCCTAGGCAATCTGTACCATGCATTCATCATCTTTTATATAGTTCAGTCTAAACTGTCTGGGCACCTGGCCACTTGTAACCTTGAGCTTGTGTCCCTTAGTTCTAGAATCTACAATCCCGAACATATTATCTGGAATCAACTGATCTATTCCCTGAAGGAGCTTCAGTCCTTGAACAGTATCTCCCCTGAGCCTTCTCTTCACAGTAAACAATTCCAGGGACTTCAACCTCTCCTCATAATTCAGATGTCCTAAAGCTAGGGTTCAGTTTGGTTTCCATGTTCTGCACTCCCTCCAATGCCTGGATATCCTTGCTGTAGTACGGTGACCAGAACTGTACCCAGTACTTGAGGTATGGCCGTACCAGTGCCTTGTACAGACTCATTATCCCTTCCTGCGATTTGTGCGCTATCCCTCTAGCCATATATCCCAAAATACGGTTACCTTTCCTTACTGCTGACTCACGTTGTGTTGGTTTCAGTGAGATCCACCAGTGCTCCCAGATCCCCCTCCTGTGTTGTGTCCTGTAGCCTAGAGCCATTTAGTTTATGTTCATATTGTTTATTTCCCTTCCCCAATCTGATTACCTTGCATTTATCCACATTAAATGCCATTTGCCACTCTCATCAGGTCACCTTCCCTGATAGACTGAACAGGCTGGGGCTCATTTCTCTAGAAAATAGAAGGCTGAGGGACAACCTAAAATAGGTCTTTAAAATTATGAAGGGATTTGATAGACGTGGTCATTGTGTAGACGTAGAGAAGATGTTTCCACTTGTGGGGGAATCCAAAACCAGGGGTTATATATATAAGATAGTCACTAATAAATCCAATAGGGAATTCAGGAGAAACTTCTTTACCCAGAGAGTGGTGAGAATGTGGAATTCGCTACCACAGGGAGTAGTTGAGGCGAATGGCAAAGATGCAAATAAGGGGAAACTAGATAAGTAAATGAGGGGGAAAGGAATAGAAGGATATGCTGATAGGGTTAGATGAAGTAGGGTGGGAGAAAGCTCATGTGGAGGATAAACACCAGCATAGACCAGTTGGGCCGAATGGCCTGTTTCTGTGCTGTAAATTCAATGTAATTCTATGTAATTCCCAACCTATTCAGATCATTTTGTATTTCATTTGCTTCTTCCTTGTTATTTGACCTCTTCCCCTCACCCCCCATTTAGTGTAATCTGCAAACTTAGTTTTCTTTCTTTCTGTCCCACTGCTCCTAATTATTGAAATACACTAAACAGCGGAGGTCCCAGCACTGACCCCTGAGACACCTGCTCGTGACCCCTTGCCAGGACAGCTCAACTCCATTCACAACCACCCTTTGCTTTCACTAGCTCACTTAACCACCTCATAAAATTGCATCCTAACCCATCCCTTCCTATCTTGTGATTGATGATCCTTGTGGATTGTTCGCATTGCTTTTATCAAAGGCCTTGCTGAACTCTAAATATATCAGAGCCGCGGAATTCCTGTTGTCTGCACGGTTTGTCCTTTCCTTGAATGACTGCCAGACGTTTGTTAGGCAGGGTATCCTTCCCATAAATCTATGCCGATTCCCTTTTCCCATCCTATACTTATCTCCTCTTTCAGGATGCCTTTTGATA